>NW_011494713.1:5997782-6024247 GCF_000754665.1 Bison bison bison
TTTCTGAATGTTGAGTTTTAAGCCAACTTTTTCACTCTCCTCCTTCACTTTCATCAAGAGGCTCTTTAGCTCTTCTTCGCTTTCATCCATAAGCGTTGTCCTTTTAACTTAATCACCTCTTTATGTGATTCTTCCAGTTGGTGCAGGAAGGAGGACCCCTTCCAGGGCCCAAGAGAGGGCTTTCGTCTGACACTCGGAAATGAATTGCCTGAGGAGACACACATGCTAACAAAGTATGAGACTTCATTGGGAAGGAGCGCCTGGGCAGAGAGCAGGAGACTAAGGGAAACCAGAAGGACTGTTCTGCCACGTGGCTCCCAGTCCTGGGCTTTATGGTGATGGGGTTAGTTTCTGGGTTGTCTCTGGCCAATCATTTTGACTCAGGGTCCTTCCTGGTGCCAAGCGCACCGCTCAGCCAACGTGGATTCCAGCGAGGAAGATTCTGGGAGGTTGGTAGGATATATAGATGAAACTCCGCTCTCTTTTTGACCTTTCCTGAATTTTTCCCATGGGTGGTAGCTTGTTAGCTCCGCATTCCTTACCAGGACCTCCTGTTGTAAGAAAACTGCTGCAAGGAGCTACTATGCTGCCTGTCCAGCAGGGGAGGTTTCCATCAGTGTTTCCCCTAACATTTTAAGGCTCTGCCTCCAAGGTACACAGTCATATTCTGAAGTCCTGGAGGTCAGGACTTCAACAGACAAATCTGATGCATGGTGGGAGAATCACAAGTCAGCCTATAACAGAAGTCATGTCTGGGTCTCACCACTTAGCACACTGAGGTCAAGGTCAAGGATGAGGACACTTTTCCTCTGAGAGGAAAGCACTGCCCATGCACAAGGCACCAAAAAACAAACAAAAAAAAAAGACAGTTAAAAAAAAAAAAGGAAGCCAGTAGCTTCCGGGGCAGGCACTGTTGCACAGAATGTGCGAACACGGTCCTCTTCCAAAATTAGAGAGCTCTGCCCGATCGTGTGGCTCAAAATAGTGCCTGTCGATGCTGCTGTCAGCTTTTCTCAGGCCTCCTCCTTGGCATCTCTTAACCCTTTGGTGAGCACCCGAAGGACAGAGGCATTGAATTCTGCCCTCCTGGGCTCTGGCCTGCGCGATCTTCTCTCCTTGTCTGATCTCATTTTCGATGCTGGCCATTACTCCCAAGAAGAGAAAGGCGGGGGACTGGTACACCGAAGGAGAAATTATTTCAAAGAAAGCCCGTTGCCATGGGAACCGGTTGTCAAATGCTTTTCTGCGCGGGAGGTGTCAAGAGTGGGGCCACAGCTTTCCCTCAGCACTGCCTGCTTTTCGTTTTAATTTGTGACAAGAACAATGAATGATGGGAGAGGGGGGATGGGCAGGAAAGCACTTGTCTGTCAGAAATTCACTGACAGTGAGCCAGGGGCTTAAGGTATGGCCTGTTCTGACGGAGCCTTCGAATCACAGTGCTTAGGGATGGGCTGGGGGCCATGCTGCAGACGTGATGAGGAAGCAGTGGGAAGCCACCTTAGATGGATCAGAACATGCGCCCAAGGCTTTTACTCTGTGTTCAGCCTCAAGCTGGGCTCTGTTGGGGGTTCCTGAGGAAGTCAGATTAGTCTGGAGCTTTCAAGCATTGCAGCTGCCCTGGGGAAGTGGAACCCAGACAGAGAAAGAGAAATGACAGAAGCCAATGCATGATACTGACCAATGCTGCCTCTGTGAAGATGCTCCATCTCCATATGCAGTGCTGCCCAGAGCGGGTGTTATAGACTTTGAGAACTGCAGGGCTACACGTGACCCATACCGCTGAAGGGCTGTTTCCCTTTGTTTGGGCTTCCCCCAGGGCTTAGTGGTAAAGAATCCTCCTGCAATGTAGAAGTGGGTTTGATCTCTGGATCGGGAAGAGCCCCTGGAGAAGGGAATGACAACCCACTCCAGTATTCTTGCCTGGGAAATCCCATGGAGAGAGAAGACTGGTGGACTACAGTCCATGGGGTTGCAAAGAGTCAGCCACAACTGAGTGCGCACACACACACACACAAACACACACACACACAAAACAACCAGTTTCCATCCTGAAGCTATTTAGGGGCCCTGCCATGAGTCACCTTGTTAGCATAAACTAAGGTATGGTTAGAAGGGATTCATTATAGGGACTTCTTGGTGGTCCAGAGATTAAGACTCCCAACTTCACTACGTGGAGTACAGGTTCAATCCCTGGTTGGGAAATTTAAGATCCCACATGCGGCCTGCCCGAAAAAGAAATAAGAGGGGACTCATTATCAACAACAATAGATGTTCCCATCATCTGGAAAGTTCAAGGTTTTGTTTTTTTTTCTTTTTTTTGGTCATACCACGAAGCTTGTGGGATCTTAGTTTCCCGACCAGGGACTGAACTTGGACCCTCACCCTCAGCAGTGAAAGCATAGAGTCCTAACCACTGGACTGCCAGAAAATTTTCTGGGAAGTCCAAAGGGTTTTGAAGCTCTGTGCCAGGAACTGAAGACAAAGACCATGGCTTTTTTACTGGTTTTTGTTCTTGTTGTTGTTGTTTTAGTATCCCATAGGGACCTGTGAAGGCAAGTAAACCCGAGGACCCATCATGCAGTCCCTGAGCTGTGTTCCCAGGGCCCAGTGGGAGCCGAACTAGGGCCCACCCCATCCAGCTGTTGTCACAACAACCCACATCCCAAGATGGTGCTTCTCTGAAACCCCTCAAACCTAATCTGGTCTCAGCTGATCCCCATCCAATCTCCTGCTCTGCTTAGCCTTCCGACCTGCTGCCTCCCCTAGGCACAGAGACCCTCAGTGCAAAATGTGAATTTGTCCCCTCTGTTGTGGCTCAGGGCTCTCACACTGACTTTGTGACTTTCTGGTCTTGGAACACTCATAAGCCACCTCTGTGAAGTTCAGACTCCCTCCCCTGGCCTCTGCCCTTGAATGGTCAAATATGAAGATAGTCTCTTCGTGCTTGTTCTTTTGTTTGCTTTTGTTTTTAATTACTTTTTCTTAGAGTACAGTTGCTTTACAACGTGTGTTGGCTTCTATTTACAGCAAAGTGAATCGGCTATTCGTACACATATTTGTTGCTGTTGTTTAGTCGCTAAATTGTATACAACTCTTTTGTGACACTACGGACTGTAACCTGCCAGGCTGCTCTGTCCATGGGATTCTCCAGGCAAGAATACTGGAGTGGGTTGCCATTTCCTCCTCCAGGGGACCTTCCTGACGCAGGGGTCGAATCTGAGTCCCCTGCATTGCAGGTGGATTATTTACCGCTGAGCCACCAGAGAAGTTCATTACGTATACATATATCCCCGCTTTTTTTTTGGATTTCCTTCCCATTTAGGTTACCACAGAGCATTGAGTAGAGTTCTCTGTGCTATACAGTCGGTTCTCATTAGTTATCTATTTTATGCTGAGTATCAATAGTGTATATATGTCAATCCCAATCTCCTGATTCCTCCCCCTCCTACTTCCCCTCCTTGTGAAGCCAGTCCCTTTAAATGGTTTCCACATCAGAAGCAGTCTTGCTCTGTTTCAGCATCCTCCTGCCTTCCCATCAAGTCAGCTGTCTCCTCAGGCACACGTCCTCAGCTGGCTATTTCAGGCCAGTAATGTGGTATCAGAGAAAAGGACAAGTCTACAAACCAGTCCCAGCTCCTGTATGTCTCCAGGGCCCCATGCTCATTGCAGGTCCCACTGACAACTTCATCTACTTGAATTTACCAGGAACTGGGAGATTTTAATAAGGGGAACAAAAAAAGCAATCATTTAATTTTGGAACTTCAGGCGCTCCGACAGCTGGTGAGGGGAGATATTTGGGGTCAGAAGAAGTAGCTCAGATCACACATCCCAGGAGGCTGCTTGCACTGCCTCCTCAGACAGCCAGCTCCATCCAAACACCGTGTCCTTTTAGACACCAGGAGCGATGCTCAACAGAGCCTGTGCTTTCACTTAAAGTAATGACTTTATAAATGTTGACTTGAAGGCCTTATAATACATGGAGATACAATACAAAGCGAAGTGAACATAAATGATCACTGCAATTAACTTGCAAGAGAAGAGAACGCTGGACTTCCCTGGTGGTCCAGGTATTAAGCAGTTGCCTGCCAGTGCAGGGGACATGGATTTGCTCCCTGGTCCAGGAAGATTCCACATGCCTCGGGGCAACTAAGTCTGTGCACTGCAACAACTGAGCCCAAGTGCCCTGGAGCCCATGCTTTTCAACAAAAAAAGCCACGGCAACGGGAAGCCCACGCACCGCAACTAGAGAAAGCCCACCCACAGCAAGGAAGACCCAGCACAGCCAAAAATAAAGAAATAAATAAAATTTTAAAAAGAGAGAGAGGAGAACTTCAACCAACTTCTGCTGGGTGGACCTCTCTTCTTTTTTTAAATTTTATTGATTTATTTTGTGGCTGTGCTGAGGTTTTGTTACTGGGCAGGCTTTTCTCTAGTTGTGGCAAGTGGGGGCTGCTCTCTAGTTGCAGTGCCTGGGCATCTCATCGCAGTGGCTGCTCTTGTTGTGGAGCATGGATGCTAGGGCTCACAGGCTTCGGTAGTTGAATCACATGGGTTCAGAAGTTGCAGCTCCTGGGTTGTAGCTCAGAGGCTCAGTAGTTGTGGTGCATGGACTCAGCTGCCCCACAGTATGTGGGATCTTGCCAGATCAGAGATCAAACCTGCATCTCCTGCATTGCAGGTCTATTTTTTTTTACCACTGAGCCACCAGAGAAACCCTGGACCTGTCTTCTTAACATAACTTTTCCCCACTTACTTAATTTCTTCAAGTTTCCTCACAGGGACTCCATGCCTTTCTTATCCTCTTACAACAAAACAGAGCAGAGAGGAATGGGGGTGGGAAGTGGTGAGTTCTAAGCTGCAGAAAGCAGTCTACCCATGGGACCAGCCAGAGGCTGGGGGAAACCACTCTGCCTTAGGGTCCATGGCAACCCATTCCAGTACTCTTGCCTGGAAAATTCCATGGACGAAGGAGCCTGGTAGGCTACAGTCCATGGGGTCACAGAGTTGGACACGACTGAGCGACTTCAATGTCAAAATGTCAATGTCAAAAAGAAAGTACAGTTTGGCAAGCCATGTTAGCTCTTAGATAGCACCTGTTTCCAGTGGCAGGCCAGGCAAACAGTTGGCAGTAAGTGGTGCAGGGTGGGGGTTGAGGGTGGAATTCTAAAAAGTAGAAAGGAAGAGACTGATATTTATTTAACTCTTTCCATATAACAAACACTATGCCAAGAACTTTGCAATATTATTTCATTTAACCTTATGGCAATCTCTACCAGATGTGAATGGCACATATATAATGGAACATTGCTTAGCCATAAAAAAGAATGAAATAATGTCATTTGCAGCAACATGAATGGACCTAGAGATTATCATACTAAGTGAAGTAAGTCAGAATGAGAAAGACAAATGCCGTATGATACAACTTCTAGGTTGAATCTAAAATATGATACAAATGAACTTATCTACAAAATAGAAACAGACTCACAGACATAGAGAAGACTCATAGTTGCCAAGGGGGAGAGCAGGGGGGAGAGGGATGGATCACTGGTTTAGGGTTAGCAGATGCAAGCTATTACATACAGGATGGATAAACAAGGTCCTGCTCCATAGCACAGAGAACTAAATTCAATATCCTCTGATAAACCATAATGGGAAAGAATATGAATATGGTCTTCCCAGGTTGCTCAGATGGTAAAGAATCCACCTGCAATGCAGGAGACTCGGGTTCAATCCCTGGGTTGGGAAGATGCCCTGGAGAAGGCAACAGCAACTCACTCCATTATTCCTGCCTGGGAAATCCTATGGACAGAGAGGCCTGACAGGCTACGGTCCAAGGGGTCGCAAAAGAGTTGGACACGACTTAGCGACTAAACAACAACATACAAGCTGTAAGTTCCTTTAGCATTCTTTGTGTCCCCAGCTGGTGGTGCAGTACCTGGCTCCACCAGGGGTAGGCGCATCACAAATGGTGGGATGTATGAATGAATGGATGAGTCCTTAATTAAAGGGCAGCATTGCAGAGACTACTTATTCACACAGTGACTGAATAGACGAGGTATCAAGGGGAAGCTAGAGTCCCCCAAACCCCCTGCAGGAACTTCAGCATCTCCTTGTTAGAATTCTCTCCTAGGACTTCTTATACTTCTGAGTTTGACCACTCAATTTTTTTAAACTCACACACATGGTTTATTTTTTCCTACAAACAGAAGGCTGAATTGACTCAGTTTTTCATTTCACTTGCTTTCTGTATATCTGGTGGGCGGGGCTGTACACGGCTTTAGAGAAGGTGGAGAGAAGGTTCTGGGCTTCTCAGAAGCAACCAGCCCATTGTTTACCCAAGGCCACAAAGCCTGGAATCCTAGCATCCTCCTTTGGAGATGTTGCCATGGAAACCATGCTTGGGCTATGCTTACAGAAGGGCAACTTCTAGCACAATCCTGAAAGAATGTAGTGCCAGAGGTAGGAACCTGCAGACAAGTCATCAGAAAGAAGAAGCAGAAAGACTGCTTCTCTACAACTAGAGCATACATCTTCCTCTTTCCTCCTCTTGCCCCTGCTTCCCCAGGCATCCCTGTGGGAAATGTGCCAGCCATTTAACGACATGAAGCACAGACCTCCCCTGGCCTGAGTGATGGATTTAACAGGCATTTGCCTTGAAAGGCTGTAATGTTAATTGCACCCTGTCATGTCAGCAGAGGAAATGAGACAAGGTGGAGGGGCTGAGAAGGTATTTTGCACAGAGCAATGACTTTGATGCACTGTGCCATGTGGATGGATGGTGATCGGGTGTAACCAGGACAAGAAAGAAATGCTGCTGCTTCTCTGGACAGGGAGACGATGTCCACCCCAGCCATCCCAGACACTTCTGGTTGGGTCGTTAAGGCAGGAGCCACTGGAGTTGACCCCTTTTTGTTTATTTTTTTTAACTTTTTCTTTTATACTGGAGTATAGTCAATTAACAATGTTGTGATAGTTTCGGGTGGACAGTAAATGGACTCAGACACACATATACATGTGTCCATTCTCTCCCAACCCCACCCCCAATCCAGGCTGCTGCATAACATTGAGCAGAGTTCCCTGTGCTACACAGTAGACCTTGTTGGTTATCCATTTTAAATGTAGCAGCGACACCTTTGCTTTTAATGCTATCTCCTTATCCGCTTCCATGCCACCTACTAGGTGTGAGACCTAGGGACACTGCCCGATCTAAGTCTCTGTTTCCTTCTATAACATCTGCTGCATAAGGTACTTGAAATTTAGAAATGTGGTGATATGTGGGCACATGTGTACGTGTGCTAAGTCTCTTCAGTCGTGTCTGACTCTTTGTGGCCCTATGGACTGTAGCCTGCCAGGCTCCTCTGTCCATGGGATTCTCTAGGCAAGAATACTGGAGTAGGTTGCCATGCCCTCCTCCAGATCTTCCTGACCCAGGGATCGAACCCTCATCTCTTACATCTCCTGCATGGCAGGCAGATTCTTTACCACCAGTGCCTCCTGGGAAGCCTGATATATGGGTGGTCCTCACCATACCTCTGTCTGTTTATACAGCACATGCTCAAGCATAAATTAGAATCTATTGGCAGGATGCAGGGCTGTCTCACAGGACATCAGGAGGGAAACACACCCAGGTCCCTTAAGGGCCTGGATCCAGAACTGGGACCAAATGGCCTCTTGTCTCTTGCATTTGATCCTCTCTCTGCTCATCAGCTTGCCCTACCTCTCTGTGTGCAGGAAAGAAATAGTCATGCCAGCATCAACTCCACGTAGGCTTCCAACTGGTAAGCTCAAAAGGAACTAGAAGAGTCTCTGCACCAGTCCCCTGTTCCAGGAAGATGGTCTCATTCACCCACACTCATCAGAGGTCTCCCCTACAGTCAAAGGCCTAGGGTCACCCCTCTCCTTTTGGCAGCAGGACAGGGGGCGGGTGGAATCTCAGACAAGGAAGCACTGAAGGTACCTGAAGTATTTTTCAAGGCTCCCTCAGTGGAATTCTCCCAAAATCTTTGGGCAGATGACTCAACAGGAGGTTGCGGTCCAGACTTTCTCCTAATAAATACCCTGGCCTTGATAAGACAGGCTGCAAGATCCTGGGAGAAACAGAGGGGCCCCATCTGCGCCTATCACGTGGCCACATCATCCATATGCAAAAAGAGGCAGACAAAGCCGAACTCGGGAACTTCCTTCCTGCTAGTCTAACGTTGGGTACAGAAATCCAGATCTTACAAATGCGTCCAGATTTTAGCATCTGGAATACTGAGAACTTCCCTGACACTCTAAGGAAACGGTGATGATGTAAAATACAATCTGACATCAAGTATTTCAGACAGAGTCATATGCTGGGAGAAAGAAACATTATTTTATTATACTGGATCTTTTCCCAGAAAGTTAAAAACCATTCTCCATTGCTGAGCTTAATAAGATTCATCTTTTTTAGAGTCACTTGCATTTTCAGGCAATTGTTTTAAAATAATTTTATTTATTCATTTATGGCTGTGCTAGGTCTTCGTTGCAGAGCACGGGCTCCAGGGCACGTGGGCTTCTGTAGTTGCGGCACATAGACTCAGTAGTTGCAATTCCCGCACCCTGGAGCACAGGCTCAATATTGTGGCACATGGGCTTAGTTGCTCCTCGGCATGTGGGATCTTCCTGGATCAGGGATTGAACCTATGTCTTCTGCATTGACACGCAGACTCTACCACTGAGCCACCAGGGAAGCCCTTCGGGCGATTTTCTGTCTGTGTTATTATGCCAGCCTCAGAAGGCAGTCAGATATAAATCTATTATATTTAAATTATTAATGACGTCACTCAAATGCTCCTATTCTTATTTTTTTCTGTACTTGATAAAATATTCTCAGAGAAATGTTGTTTTTCTTTTCCCTTATATTTCCTCTGATTTTTTTTTTTTGCTTTATGTATCTTTGTTTCTTTGTTGTTAGGTGTGTAATGGTTTATGATGTCTATCTTCTTTGTGAATTGTCCCTTTTATCATTAAAAATATTCATCTTTGTTTCATTTAAAAGAAATAAATAAAATTTTTTTAAAGGCAGTCAGGAGGATCAGTCAGTCTTATATTCAGAATCCTATAGGGGAGTCATTCATGTAGTCATTCATTCACTTGACAAATATTTATCAAGTGCCTGTTAGGAGGGTGACGGTGTATCAAGCACTGGATAAAATGATGCGCAACAGCAGGCAAAATCTCCAGTCTCACAGAGTCTACATCTGGTGGTGAAACAGGCAGTGTGAAAACCACACAAGTTTTGTCTCATTGCACCTGTGACGGGTGTTCCATGCGACAGAAAACCTGTGTTAGAAGAGGGAGGTCTGTCCCGCTCAGGGAGTCAGTTTCTGTGCCAAGTGATGCTTGAGCAGAGTGATGAATCCCGAGTAGATGTTCCCAGAAATCGAGGTGAGGAAGAAGGATTCTAAGTGGAGGAAAGTGCATGGCCAGTGAGTGGAGTGGGGAGGGAAGGCTGTGGTGGCAGGGAACCAGTTAGAGTTTTATCTGTTCTGGAAGCAGGAAGGTAATGTGAGGAGATCTATATGTTGAAGAGGTCCCTCTAGCTCTTGTCCCATTTGCAGTCATTTAGGTGAGGAAAAAGGTAGCCTGGGGCTTCCCTGGTAGCGTAGTGGTAAAGAATCCACCTGCCAATGCAGGAGACATGGTTTGATCCCTGGTCTGGGAGGATCCCACACATGGCAGAGCAACCAGCCTGTGTACCACAACTATTAAGCCTGTGCTCTAAAGCCTGGGAGCCACAACTACTGAAGCTCCTGGGCCAAGAGCCTGTGTCCCACAAGAGAAGCCACCACAATGAGAAGAAGCCACCACAATGAGAAGCCACCACCGCAACCAGAGAGTGGCCCCCGCTTGCTGCAACTAGGAAAAGCCCAAGCAGCAACAAAGACACATCACAGCCAAAAATAAGTAAGTAAATATATAAATAAATAAATAAAAATTTTAAAGGTAGCCTGAACTAAGCTCTTATTGTATTTGGTGGTGGTGATGGTGGCAGTGGAGAGAACTGGATGGACTTAAAAAATATTTTGGCTAAGAGGATAAGGCAGAGGAGTGATGAAAGCTAACCATGAGAGCTCTGGCTTGCCCAGAAGGATGAGACCGAGATGGGGACTGCTGGAAGAGGACCAGGATTTGGTGTTAAGCATATAAATTCCTCCACTTCTATAAGTCTTTCTTTGTCTAATCTAGGCTAGATTTATCTCAAAGAGGGATTAGCATTTGCACAGAGCATTGAATAAAGGGGTTAATCAATCTTATTTGACTTTGAGGGATCAGCAGTACCTAGCTGTCAGCTGGGTTACATATTTTATGAAAAGAGAGCAACAGATGGCAAATAAGCATGTGAGCAGATGCAAAACATCGTATGTCATTAGTCAATTAAATCCACAATGACATACCAGGACACACCTATTAGAATGGCAAACATCCAAACACCTGACAATAGCAAATGTTGACAGAGCAGCAGGAATTCTCTTTCACTGCTGGTGGGAATACAGAATGGTACAGCCAACTTGAGAGACAGTTTGGCAGTTTCTTACAAAATTAAACATTCTCTTACCGTACTGTCCAGCAATGGTGCTCCTTGGTATTTATACCCAAGTGAATTTAAAACTTATGTACACACAAAAACCTGCACACGGATATATATATATATATATATAGCAGCTTTATTCACAATTGCCAGATCTTGGAAACTACCAAGATGTTGTGCAGTGGGTGAATGGATAAATAAACTGTAGTACATCCAGGCAATGGAAAGTTATTTGGTGCTAAAAAGAGATGAGTTATTCAGCCATGAAAAGACCTGGAGGAAACTCAAGTGCATATTACTAAGTGAAAGAAGCCAACCTGAAAGATTTCATATCATATGATTCCAACTATATGACATTCTAGAAAAGGCATAATTAAGACAGTAAAATGTCTAGTTGCTAGGGATTGAGCCATCAGTGGTAGGGGGTGGGGGAAATGGGAGGAGAGAAAACAGTGATGAACATGTGGAGCACAGGCAATTTTTCAGGCACTGAAACTAGTCTGTTTAATACTGCGGTGGTGGATACAGACCATTATATTTTTGTCCAAACCCACAGAATTTCTTGCACAACACTAACAGTGGAACTTGATATAAACAAGGAACTTTAGTTAATCGTAGTCTATCAGCATTGTTTAATTAATTGTTATAAATATACAATACCAACAAAGACATTAGTAACAGAAGAAACTGTAGGAGAGAGGAGTATTAAATGAGAACTTTCTGTACTAGCTGCTCGATTTTTCTGTGACTCTAAAATTGCTAAAACATAAAACATGTTAGTTGAAAAAAAAGAGAGCAAATATATGTAGACAATGTTTATTTCTGTGATGAAACTATAAGTGACATCTTTTCTATCTGACTACAATCCCATAATTTCAATATAAGGCTTTATTATATATTTTTAAATTGTTAATTACACAACTGATACATAAATACTTCCTTACCGAAAATATTTGAAACACTACAAAAATATTCATTGTGAATCCCATTCTATCTAAAGTGGTGCGTGCGTGTGACCTAAGTTGCTTCGGTTGTGTTTGACTCTTTGTGACCCTATGGACTGTAGCCAGCCAGGCTTCTCCATCCATGGGATTCTCCAGGCAAGAATATTGGAGTGGTAACCATAGACAATTTGGTGAGACTCCTCCTGGGTAGTTTCTGCACCTTCTCTGGATGTATATGCGTCAACACGCAGTTGTGGTAGCTGGAAATGTATCCATCTAGAAACCTTTGCTAAAAGTGACTTAAACAAATAAGGGTTTGATCTGACTCACAGTCCCTGGTGGCTCAGTCGGTAAAGAATCTGCCTACAATGCAGGAGACTCGGATTCAATCCCTTAGTTGGGAAGATCCCCTGGAGTAGGAAATGGCAACCCACTCCAGTATTCTTGCCTGGGAAACCCCATGGACAGAGAAGCCTGGCGGGCTGCAGCCTTCGGGGTCGCAAGAGTTGGACACGACTTAGCGACTAAACCACCAAGAATTCTGGACACAGTCAGCCATAGTCAGCTTCCCAGAAGCCCGGTGACATTACGCAGCACTACTGTCGGTGATTCTCTGGAGCTTTCATTCATGCTTTTGACCTCATGGCTGCAACGTGCCTGTACCCTTCTAGTAGTCCACCTGCCACACCTCTGTGTTCAAGATGGGAAGAAGAGGAGAGGAGTGCTGTATCCGACCTTTTTATCAGGAAAGCAAAGATTTCCAGAAATCTACCAACAGACTTCCAAGTATGTTTCACTTGTCAAATGGGTCCCATGCCACCTGTAGATGCAACGGAAGACAGAAAGGCAAATATTTAACTGTTCCAACCACCCAAGGAGATGGCACCAAGGAGGTAGTTGGACAGTTAGTTGCTTTGGGGTTTATCAACAGCATTTCTGAAAAAATACCTAATTTTTAAGTTTGTGTATGTTTTGTGTTTTTAACTCATTTGTGGATTTTTTTTTTTTCCTTTGGCCGCTTCACGCAGCATATGGGATGTAGTTCCCTGACCAGGGATTGAACCGTGGCCCTTACATTGGAAAGGCAGCCTTGGACCACCAGGGAAGTCCCTGTATATGTTTTCAGTGAACAATATTGTATGTCTTAGAGACTGTCTGTCAATCATTTCATATCATATTTAAAAATTGTGTGTGATATCTCATAGTATAAATAGATGATATTTTATGGTTTCACACTGGTGAACATTTAGATTGTTCTTAAATTTCCCCTGATTTCAAAATAATGCTGCAGCAAACTCCTTGTACAAGTTTCTTTGAGCACATGCAAAAATATTGTTCTAGGATAGTAACAAGTGCAATTGTTTGTCAAAGGATAAGTGCTTTTAAAAAATAATTTTCAGTTTAGTTCAGTCGCTCTGTTGTGTCCGACTCTTTGTGACCCCATGAACTGTAGCACACCAGGCCTCCCTGTCCTTCATCTCCCTGAGCTTGCTCAAACTCATACCCATCAAGTCAGTGATGCCATCCAACCATCTCATCCTCTGTCATCCCCTTCTCCTCCAGTCTTCCATCTTTCCCAGCATCAGGGTCTTTTCTGATGAGTCAGTTCTTCGCATCAGGTGGCCAAAGTATTGGAGCTTCAGCATCAGTCCTTCCAATGAATATTCAGGATTGATTTCCTTTAGAATTGATTGATTTGATCTCCTAGTAGTCCAAGGAACTCTTAAGAGCTCTCAAGAGCCTTCTTTAATACCACAATTTGAAAGCATCAGTTCTTCAGCACTCAGCCTTCTTTATGTCCCAACTCTTACATGCATACATGACTACTGGAAAAACCGTAGCTTTGACTAGATGGACCTTTGTAGGCAAAATGATTTCTCTGCTTTTTAAAACACTGTCTAGGTTTGTCACAGTTTTACTTCCAAGGAACAAGCGTCTTTTAATTTTATTTATTTATTTATTTTTGTCTGTGCTGGGTCTTGGTTTCTATGAGGGTTTTATTCTTCTAGTTGCAGCAAATGGGGGCCATTATCTAGCTGAGGTGCACGGGCTTCTCATTGCAGTGGTTTCTTTTGTTGTGGAGCTCAGGCTTTAAGCACTTGGGCTTCAGTGGTTGTGGCACATGGGCTCAGAAGTTGTGGGCCCCAGCGTCTAGAGCACAGGCTGAATAGTTGTGGCACATGAGCTTAGCTGCTCGGCAGCATTTGGGCTTTTCCTGGATCAGGGATCAAACCCAGGTCTTATGCATTGGCAGGTGGATTCTTTACCACTGAGCCACCAAGGAAGTCCAAAAGTAAGTCCTTTTGAAACTGACAGATTCTGCTGAATTGTCCTCAAAATGGGACAACTTATATCCCTACCAGCCCTGGATATGAGTGTCTATTTCCCACATCCCTACAAACACTGGAAATTCTAAATATTATCCAAATAAGGAACAAAAATATCACAGTTTTATTTTTTTATATATAAATTTATTTATTTTAATTGGAGGTTAGTTACTTTACAATATTGTATTGGTTTTGCCATATATCAACATGAATCTGCCACAGGTATACCCATGTTCCCCATCCCGAACCCCCCTCCCTCCTCCCTCCTTGTACCATCCCTCTGGGTCATCCCAGTGCACCAGCCCCGAGCATCCTGTATCATGCATCGAACTTGGACTGGCGATTCATTTCATATATGATATTATACATGTTTCAATGCCATTCTCCCAAATCATCCCACCCTCTCCCTCTCCCACAGAGTCCAAAAGACTGTTCTATACATCTGTGTCTCTTTTGCTGTCTTGCATACATTCGTTACCATCTTTCTAAATTCCATATATATGCGTTAGTATACTGTATTGCTGTTTTTCTTTCTGGCTTACTTCACTCCATATAATAGGCTCCAGTTTCATCCACCTCACTAGAACCGATTCAAATGTATTCTTTTTAACGGCTGAGTAACACTCCATTGTGTATATGTGCCACAGCTTTCTTATCCATTCATCTGCTGATGGACATCTAGGTTGCTTCCATGTCCTGGCTGTTATAAACAGTGCTGCGATGAACACTGGGGTACACGTGTCTCTTTTAATTCTGGTTTCCTCGGTGTGTATGCCCAGCAGTGGGATTGCTGGGTCATAAGGCAGTTCTATTTACAGTTTTTTTAAGGAATCTCACACTGTTCTCCATAGTGGCTGTACTAGTTTGCATTCCCACCAACAGTGTAAGAGTGTTCCCTTTTCTCCACACCCTCTGCAGCATTTATTGCTTGTAGAGTTTTGGATAGCAGCCATTCTGACTGGCGTGAAATGGTACCTCATTGTGGTTTTGATTTGCATTTCTCTGATAATGAATGATGTTAAGCATCTTTTCATGTGTTTGTTAGCCATCTGTATGTCTTCTTTGGAGAAAAGTCTATTTAGTTCTTTGGCCCATTTTTTGATTGGGTCGTTTATTTTTCTGGAATTGAGCTGCAGGAGTTGCTTGTATATTTTTATCTATTGGATTATGAGGTTTCAACGGATTCTCTAAGATGTTTATAGGAGATATTTTTAGTAACTGCAGAGAATTTTCTCTTTAACATTTGAAACTTTTATTTAGATTAGCCTTTCTTTTGGTTTTGGGGGACTTTTCAAAAGTCCTTTTCAGTTAAATATTTAGTTCACTTATGTTCTGTTTACTATTTTCTAATATGTGCATTTGAGTCTATACATGTACTCTGGCTACAGCTTTGCATTCATCCATGGATTTTAGTATATGATGATTTTGGTGACTGCATTTCTAAATAACTTATTTTTTTCAGTGTTTTTTAAATTGAAAGAAGGAAGATCTTACTCCTTGTATATCTTATTCATTTGTTATTTTCCATATTGTTACTTTAGACACTTCAAAATTACACAGAATAGTAAAAAATTCAAGCAAATATTTCCTACATGAGGCTATATGTAAAAATTCCCAGACCTAGTTCTAACTCTTCCCCAGAGGTAATCACCAACAGAAGCTTTTGATTCTTTCCTAAATTACCTTATGAATTTCATTTTATAGTTTCTTTTGCAGTCATTTTTATTATTGTGGCCACCCCACATTTTTGAAATAGAGATTTTGTGTGTGTGTGAGACTTGGTAGCTAATTTTTATTCATGTACCTTATGTACGTAAGCACTTCCCTAGTAGCTCAGCTGGCAGAATCCGCCTGCAATGCAGTAGATCCCAATTTGATTCCTAGGTCAGGAAGATCCCCTGGAGAAAAGATAGGCTACCTACTCCAGTATCCTTGGGTTCCCTGGTGGCTCAGCTGGTAAAGAATCTGACTGCAATGAGGGAGACCAGAGTTCTATCCTTGGGTTGGGAGGATGACCTGAAGAAGGGAACAGCTACCCACTCCAGTATTCTGGCCTGGAGAATTTCATGGAGTGTATAGTCCATGGGGTCGAAAAGAGACATGATTGGGTGATTTTCACTTTAAGTGTGTAAAAATAATGTTTAAAAAGAATAATTTTTCTTTATTGAGTATAAAATTCTACATATAGTTATTTGTGAAATGTCTTCATTTATTCAAATCCTCTGTGTCCTCACTACTTGATTTTTGTTTATTTCAGATACTTTCAATATCTGAAAGAGGTGAATTTTTAAATCTCCTACTACAATTAATTATCATTATCAAGTACCTGGTCCTGGGGTGATTAGGGCAGGCAGACAGTGGCCCACAATGTGTAAACAGATAAAGGAGGTGGTTGGGGTATGGACTCTGGGTTGGTTGGATTGCTTATGAAAGGAGCATTTGCAGGCAAGACTTTATGACATGCAGGTTTCATCCCTGGGTGGAGAAGATCCCCTGGAGTAGGAAATGGCAACCCACTCCTGTATTCTTGCCTGGAGAATCCCATGGACAGAGGAGCCGAGCAGGCTACAGTCCATGGGGTTGAACAGAGCTGGACATGATTGAAGCAACTTAGCAGCAGCAGCAGGAATTGCCTAGACTTGGAAGGGACAGTATCTCCAAGATCAGCAAAGGCATTGATGTCAAAGCATCAGAAAACACAGGAAATAAAAAGACATGATGAATACAAAAGTCTCAGCTCAAAGTGGGAACTGAGAATCAGGATTCAGTACCAAGATCAAGGTGCTGACAAATTGGACAATAAGAAACGGTTGCGTGTCCTCTCTAAAGAGGACCTTAGGTCTTACTGTACAGCACAGGGAACTCTGCTCAATGTTATGTGGCAGCCTGGATGGGAGGGAGTTTGGGGGAGAATGGATACATATTGTATGTGTGGCTGAGTCCCTTTGCTGTCCATCTGAAACTATCACAACATTGTTAATTGGCCATACTCCAGTATAAAAGAAAAAGTTTAAAAAAAATGATGGTAAATGAACCAGAGGAAACAGAAAAAATAATAAAGAGGAGGACCTTAGGGATGCTTTCAAAAGGCTGCTTATTAATAGGGTAACTCTAGCCTGTATGGGGGCTTCCTTGGTGGCTCAGTGGTTAAAGAACCCACCCGAAATGCAGGAGACTCGGGTTCTATTTCTGGATTGGGAAGATCTTCTGGAGGAGGGCATGGAAACCCATTCCAGTATCCTTGCCTGGACAATCCCATAGAAACAGGAGGCTGGCAGGCTACAATCCCTGGGGATGCAAAGAGTCAGATACACTGAAGCAACCGAGCACGCATGCACAGCATTCTGTCCAACCTCTAACCTTTCAAAGGAAATTCCTGACGTCACCTAGAGACAGAAAATTATGTCCCAGCTGGAACATCTTACGTCTCACTTTCCCCTTGGCTCACACAACACAAAAATAAGAGCAAGTGACTGTCCACAGGATTTTGTAAATTAGTGAATTTACAGGAAAGATTTTTACAAGGATACAACCTTTATGTGACCTTTAACTGTTACATTTAGCACTTCATCTCCATTCCAATGAACAAAACAATGATCATCTTAACTACTCCAGATAAACCCAGACCTAACTCAGACTGCTGCTTGGTGTACAAAGCAGTCTGGTTTCTGTGAGGTCGTAGACGGAACCACCTCCACTGCCAATGAACCGAGGACAAGGCAGACAGGACGGGAAGCTGCCAGGCTTGCAGACAGGCACGCAGACAGGATGCCAACATACAAATCAACTAGAGTGGGCTGGCCACATCCCCTGGGATTGCCAACTCTGCCAAATCCAGCTGAGACTTTACACAGAGACCATGGGTGACAGGAAGCCCAGCCAGCCTAGAGCCAACCTGTCTGGTCTAATGAAAAGCACTTTGGCTGGTGGTGCTAGAGGCAACAAGGACAATCATCTGCAATGGCTGAGAAAGTCCCTCATCCCTTCTCTCTGCAGTCTTGGCAGCTGTACTTGTTCCAGAACAAAGAAATGCTGGAGCAGCAGGACAGCGAATACCCAGAGTTCATAATTCATACAGGGCAGGAGAAAGAAGAGCTCAGTGAGGTCCTTCTCTGCTTCCCATCAGGGACAGAGGCAACAAAGCCAGCAGCTAGGCATCCTCGCCTATGTTTGTAACCATCAAACATGCACACAGCCCCTCCAGGTCAGGCACTGGGCAAGGCACTGTGGGCCTTGCAAAGAATAAACTCCAAGCTCTGTTCTTCGAAAACTCATGGACCAGAAAAGGGATTAGATTAGCACCCAAGGCTGGAACAGACAGAGAAATAGAGTCAGAAATGGCCTCATAGGGCTTCCCTGGTGGCTCAGTGGTAAAGAATCCACCTGTCAAGGCAGGAGACACAGATTCAGTTCCTGGTATGGAAGATGCCACATGCTGCGGAGCACCAAACCGTGTGAGCCACAACTATTGAGCCTGTACTCTAGAGCCTGGGAGCCGCAACTTCTGAAGCCCACATGCCCTAGAGTCTGTGCTCCACAAGAGAAGCCACCGCACACCACTGGAGAGCAGCCCCTGCCCGCGGCACCTGCAGAAAAGCCCAAGCACCAGTGAAGACCCACCACAGCCAAAAATAAAATAATTTTTTTTAAAAGAAAAGAAATGTTTAAAACAAACAAACAAACAAACAAACAGCCTCATGGGGAAACAAGGAGACCCCCACCCCAAACCAGCAGCCATCTACTGCTGGTGGAACCACACTGTGCTGGGAGCAGGAATAAACACCCTCTCCACCCTCAGGAACTGAGCCTAGTCAGAGGATGAGATGTTTGGTTGGCATCACCGACTCAGTGAACATGAGTTTGAGCAAATTCTAAGAGATGGTGAAGGACAAGGGAGGCTGGCGTGCTTCAGTCCATGGGGTTGCAAAGAGTTGGACACTGAGTGACTGAACACCAACCACAAGGGGAGCTAAGGCAGGAATGCATGCAAACACCTCCCTACTGGGGCTGTAGGGAGAGTACCAGCAGCATGTGCTGTGCACAGAAAGAGCATAATGGATTACTTGACGTGGGTTTTAAAGCATAGGAAGGATATCAACAGAGCAAGCAGAAGAGAGCATCTGTCTTCTGGCCAGAGGGAGCAGAGGCCGGGAGACAAGAATTCTCAGGGAATGCCCAGGTGAGGTCAACAGAGAGAGCGGGTGAGAGGGCCTTGAAAGCCAGGGTGGAGAGGACAGATCTAGTCAACTGACCCAGCAGTATTTTTTTTTAATTGTGGTGAAAAGCACATAAAATGTATCATCTTAACCACCTTTAAGGACACGGTTTGGTAGTGGGAAGTACATTCACATTGTTGTGATACAAGGGTCTCCAGAATTTTTTCAGCCTGTGAATCTGAAACTCTGTAGCCATTAAACAGCTCCCCTTTGCTCCCCTCTCCCCACTCCAGTTAACTCCCATTCTATCGTCTATCTATATCTGACCACTCTAGGTACCTCATTTAAGTGGAATCATATAGCAAAAGGCTTATTTCACTTAACTGTATCCTCAAGTTTCATCCATGTTATAACACATGACAAGATTTCCTCTTAAGGCTGAATATTATTCCATTGTGTTTATACACCACTTTGTTTAGTGTGGCACGTGGGATCTTCAGCTGTGGCATGTGAACTCTTAGTTGCGGCTTGTGGGATCTAGTTCCCAGACCAGGGATAGAACCCAGGCCGCCTGCATTGACAGCATGGCATCTTAGCCACAGAACCATCAGGGAAGCCCCTATTCTCCTCTTCTTTTACTCAGAACTCATCAGCAAAAGTCTGTCTTCTTCACTCAATACCAGTAACCTATGTCTACAAAGGAGGTTTCCAGCATACCTGTATTCATAGCAGTCTTAGTTATAATAGTCAAAAGATGGAGCAATGCAAATATCCATCTAAGATGGATGGATAAACAAAGTGTGGTGTAGACACAGGATGAAATACTCTTCACCCTTACAAAGGAAGGAAAAGCTGATACACACTACAATAAGGATAAACTTTAAAGACATTACGCTAAGTAAAATAAGCCAGTCACAAAAAGACAAATATTGCACGATTCCACTTACATGAGGTACCTAGAATTCAGAAAGACAGAAAGTAGAATACTAGTTACCAGGAGCTGTGGGAAGGGAAAATGAGAGTTATAAGAATGGATACAGGAACTTAACTGGTGGTCCAGCGGCTAAGACTCCACTCTCCCAACGCAAGGGTCGCAAGTTTGATCCCTGGTCAGGGAACCAGATCCTGCATGCGGCAACTAAGACCCAGTGCGGCCAAATAAATAAAAAATTTTTTTAATTAAAAAAGAAAAGAATGGGTACAGAGCTTCAGTTGGGGATGATGAAAAATTTCTGAAGATAAATGGTGATGGTTGCAACATATTATGGATGTATGTACTACCACTGAACCATATACTTAAAATGACTAAAATGATACATTTATGTTATGTATATTTTATCACTAAACATACATTTTTTTAAAAAAGTTTCCACACTGCCAGTAGGAAAGCTAGCAAACAAACCTCTTCCCCACCTTGAACTCAGTCTCATCATCTTTAATAAGCAGGCTGACTAGAGGCTTCTGGGTCTGCGGTCTAATGTTTCCATGGTAACCAGAAGAAGCAGATGCCTGGTGAGCAGGCTCTCACCATCAAATCAACAGGGCCCTCCCTATTGGTCTCCCTCCCACCCGCTCCATTCTCTAAGTTGCTATACACAGAGCTAAAAATCTATCAATGTGCCTCTCTCTGCATCTCACACCACCACTCAGGCATTCTGCACAGTTATTCCAGCTTCAGCAATGCTGTAGTTAATTCCCACTTGTTCTTCCCTCCATTCTAGAACATCTTCTCCTCCTCATGCCCCACTCCCCCAGCTTGTTCATTTACTAGCCCTTCCTTCACCTTCAAATTCTTCGGGGCTAACTACAATGTTGCTTCCTCCAGGAAGTCTTCCTTTTCTGACTGCCCAGAGGACGTCACATCCTTTGTTTCACGTCCCCATGGCTCCCTGCCTCCTCCCAAGGGAAGACATTCATGGAACAAACCACAGTGAGGGTGAGAAAATCAGGAAGTGGGAGAGGGGAGAGTCATTCCAGAGGTCTTTTATCTAACTTAGAGAGAAGCTTGTGAGTATTATGGACTTTGGAATCAGAACCCAACAGACTGGAAACCCCAGATCTCATTCTCAGGTGCGGTGTGACCATAACCAAATTACTTAACTGCTTCCAGACTCTGTTTCCTCTTCCGTAAAGCTGAGATAAAGTTTCTTAACTCTCCATGGTGTTGAAAAGTTGATGAGAAGTGATATAGCCGAATAGCTCTTGACTTGGGTAACTCCCCAGCAGTCAAATGTCCTCACCCCTGCTTACCTAATACCTGGATTCCTGCCTGCACTCTGCTTCCTCCCCAGCTCATTTCCCAGGTTGCAGCCAGAGCATCTTTCTAAATGGCACCTATGATAACCTGCTTGCCTCTGGTCATTCATTCTCCACTGACTCTGGGATAAAATCTACAGTCATAGTTGGTTCTCTGCTATGCTCTCTTGCCTTATGTCTCTCTACTGCCCCCTATGGCCTGAGTTCCAGCCACACAGAATCTCAGCCCAGGCTCCTTCCTGCCTGTAGTCTTTGCACCCATGAGTGTGAAACATCATCCACAATCCCACGCTTTGCCTGACAACAGGTATTTGTCCTTTGGCACTACCCTGTGCCCCACACAACCCTGTGATTTTCATCTTCCTGCCCTTTATTGCATTCTTGTGTGCATTACAATTTTTTAAAAACTGGCTTTACCAGTTTTATTAATGTATAGTTGGCATGCAATAGACAGCACATATTTAAGTATGTGATTTGATTAGCTCTGACATGTACACACCTATGAAAGAATCACCACAATCAAGATAACAAATTTATCTATCAGCCTTTCAGATTTCTTTGTTGTCCTCTATTGTCCTTCCTCCTGCCCTCTCCAAACCTTCTCTCATTTGCAGGCAACCACTGACTGACTGGGGCTTCCCTGTTGGCTCAGACAGTAAAGAATCTGCCTGCAATGCAGGAGACCAGGTTCAATCCCTGGGTCAGCAAGGTCCCCTGGGGAAAGGAATGGCAACCCACTCCAGTATTCTTGCCTGAAGAATTCCATGGACAGATGAGGCTGGTGGGTTACCATCCATAAGGTCACAGAGTCAGACACATTTGAAGCAACTGACTGAGTGAAGATTTACCATTTTAACTGTTTTTAAGTAAATAGTTCAGTAGGCATTAAATACATTCACGTTGTTTTACAATCACCACCATCCACCTCCAGAACTTTTGTCATCATCCCAGACTGAAACTCTGTACCATTAAAAACTAATTCCTCATTTCTCCCCACTCCTTCCAGCCCCATGGAAACCAATATTCTGCTTTCTGTCTCTATGAAATTGACTACCCTAGGTACCTCAAATGAATCATACATTTCCTTTCGTCACTGGCTCATTTCACTTAGTGTAACGTCTTCAAGTTCATCCGTGTTGAAGATGTGACAACGTTTCCCTCTTTTTAAGGCTGAATAGTATTCTTTTGTGTATATATATACCACGTTTTGCTTCTCCATTCATCCATCAGTGTACACTTGGGCTGCTTCCATCTTTTGGCTACCGTGGATAATGCTGCTATGAACAGGGGTATACAGATATCTTAGTCTCTCATTAATTGCATTTTAAAATTTTAAATATATTTTTAATTAATTGCATTTTAATGGTTACATACCATTGCCTGAAACAGTGTCTGACACATAACAAGCATTTATTAAATGTATGTGACACTGACAGCCAAATGAATGGAGTGAGTTAATCCCAAACTGCATGCCAACTCAGACAGACTTGTATCACTTGTCCTGTGGGTGCCACTCACGGCATTCTAATGCCAGGATGCCGAGTCAGTTAAGAAACTGATCTCTTTGGATCCCATCCAAGAATGAGAAAACACTCCTCCTGCTTTAATTTGTCACCTTTGCCTCTGCTTGCTGTCCCACGGGAGGCTCAGCTGCCTGAGGCCTCTGGGTCAGTCACAAGATACTCAGTGGGAGGCATAGCCGAGGCTGCTCCGAGAAATTCTTTCCTCTGAGACATCTGAGGAACCACTCACTACCTCCCTTCCCATGAAATAATAACAACATTAATAGCTAACCTTTTCCGTGCTTACCCTGGGCCAGGTGCTTTATAAGCATCATCTCATTTAATTGTTGAATAAC
The DNA here is from genome assembly GCF_000754665.1 of Bison bison bison. Classification (NCBI taxonomy): domain Eukaryota; kingdom Metazoa; phylum Chordata; class Mammalia; order Artiodactyla; family Bovidae; genus Bison; species Bison bison. The sequence continues at coordinate 6,020,879 of NW_011494713.1, forward strand.
CCTTAATTAGGTACCATGAGACTCCTCATTCCACAAAACAAAACAAAACAAAAAAAAGCACAGAGAAGTTCATTAACTTGCCCTGGTCACTCATCTAGCAAATGACAGAGCCAGGGTTTGCACGCAGGCACTTTTGACTCCAGAACCTACCATGCAGAATAAAAATCCCTCTGTTGTGCTGTGTAAATAAAGAGGGACCTCACAAGCCACTCTACTCACTCAGAATTGCCTCTAGAGTTCACTGGGTGTTTCAGTAACATTAAGAGCTGACTCAAGCAAAGCCTGCTCAACCTCCCATTATGTAAATCTCTGCAGGAAGATGGACCTCCATGAAGAAGCCTGTCATCAAAGCAGGGCCCACCTGGTGTGTGTCAGTCACTTAGTCGTGTCCTTGCGACCCCATGGATTGTAGTCTGCCAGGCATGGATTGTAGTCTGCCAGGCTCCTCTGTCCATGGGATTCCCCAAGCAAGAATTACTGGAGTGGGTTGCCATTCCCTTCTCCAGGGGATCTTCCCAACCCAGGGATTGAACCTGGGTCTTCTGCACGGCAGGCAGATTCTTTACTGTATGAGCCACCAGGGAAGCCCAGGGCCCATCTGGAGAAGGAAACAAAGGTGGAAGCCAGGTTCAGGAGAGCTGGGTGACTACCACTCTTAGGAGAGAGGGTGCACGCTTATTTGCATATGGCCACATTCTGTGGTTTAGCCTGACTGTTCCATCACTCAAGCTGCTTCCTAAATCCTGGTCCCACAAAGGCAAATTTCACCTGCCCTGACCATTGTCCAGGCATTCACGAAGCCTGCCCTGCCTTTAGGGAGCCCCAGTGTCATGACATCTCTCTCTGCCAAGTCCACCACACCCCTGCACCTTCCCCTTCCCCTCCCTTTGGGGGTGCCACCCTGCCTGCCAGGCTCTTCTGTGTTGCTTCAGCTGTGCCAGGGCCCTGATCTCATTGGGAGGCTGCACCCACTCCCGTGCCACAAAAATGACCGTCCCACCCATTACTGTCTGGACGTGGGAGGAGCTATTTAAAGGCTGCACCTACCCTCAGGGAAACTAAACAGGAAGGATCCTCCCTCCTGGGATACAGGTGGAGAAACTGAGTCACGGAAGCATCTTGCCAGGGCATTCCCAACCCCTCCATGACTCAATGAGGTCACAATTCCATGAAGCCCCACCCACAATCTGTGGGACTTTAGGCAGGTACTCTGCCCTGTGCTTTATCATAGACACGGGACCTGCTGGTGCCACAAGTTTCACCCAGGGCTCATCAGTGACAGTTCTGGGATCCCACCTCTCAGGCCCTGTTATGTTGAATCCTGACCCCGGCACAGATGGCAAATCAAGGCATTCTGGCTGAAGATAATCCAGATGGTTCTATATACCTGTGAGAGAGATAAAGCCACCAGATGTGTGTGTCTGTGTGTCTATCCATTCTAACGCAATCGGTACCAGCAAACTCCCTCTGCTGTGCTACATGACAATCCCTAACAAAGACTAAACAAGTTGAGACTGTTGCTGGCCAAAATCTTGGCCTTCTCTGCCCACCGAAGTCAAATAAAAAATACAAAGAGTTTGGAGGAAATAGAAAGGTGGCTTTAATTCTCAGCTGGCAAAGAGGGGAACACAGTAGGCTTATGCCTCAAGAACTGTGCCTTCCCCCTCCATGAGGAGACTAGGGGCTTATATGAGGGCTCACAGTCAGGAATCTGTGATGAGGATCAAAGGTAGTAGGATCTCGATTTTCTTCTTCTTGCACTGTTTCAAAGACACTCAGGCTGGCGTCAGTAACCCAGTCTGGTAGTTCTGTGGCCTTCTTTCAGATATTTAACTACAAGGGGAAGGGTGTTGTAAGGCTAAACACCAAGTACAGGTTGTATTTATCATAGAGTCAAAGGAAAATACGGGAGAAGGCAATGGCAACCCACTCCAGTACTCTCGCCTGGAAAATCCCATGGACGGAGGAGCCTGGTAGGCTGCAGTCCATGGGGTCACTAAAAGTCACACGACTGAACGACTTCACTTTCACTTTTCACTTTTATGTGCCAGAGAAGGAAATGGTAACCCACTCCAGTGTTCTTGCCTGGAGAATCCCAGGGACAGGGGAGCCTGGTGGGCTGCCGTCTATGGGGTTGCACAGAGTCGAACATGACTGAAGCGACTTAGCAGCAGCAGCAGCAAAGGAAAACAGATGCCAAGTGTAGCTCATGCAGAGTTAGGAGGTACAAAAGCAAACTTGGTTATAGACATGCAGAGTTAGGAGCAGTTAAAGTAAAAAACTAGGAATGTTCAGGTCTCCTCACTGTTCTCTTTATCTACTTTGTTCTCACGAGAGGAAAAAGAGAAATTCATTCCTTTTTTTTTTTTTTCCTTTTTCTGCAACAAGACCACAGTTCTAAGGGATGTGCATCTGAGAAGCAGATGATGGACTTCCCTGGTGGTCCAGTGGGTAAGACTCTGTGCTTCCACTGCAGGAGACACAGCTTCAGTCCCTGGTTGGGGAACTAAGATGGTGGGGTAGAAGGGGACAAGTCCTTTAGTTTAAAACAAAAAAGCCAGTTGGAGAAGCAAAGATGGCAGTTCAGGCCAGGTGTCTCTTCTGTTTGACTCTTAGATACCTATTCTGTTGAACTCTATTTGGCTCTTAGCTGTGTTTGTCAAGTGTCCGGCAAAGCCTCATAAGTTCACTTTCTTCCCCTTCCAGGAGGGAAAAGGACTAAGTTATCAAGTAGCGCCAGGCTGGGAACAGCTCTACTTTTAGGTACATCATAAATTTTCAAAACAGTGAGCTGCTGTCCCACCTACAGGTGAGGACATGGAGGCTCAGAAAGGCTACCAGCGGGTCACGTTGGAGGCTCTGGATGGGCGGGGCCTTTCCAGCGCGCCTCCCGCTCCTCCGGTCCTGGACCCCAGCAGGCCCGTGCCCCCATCTGACCTTGCTTCCTCGGCCTGGGGAGCCCACATCTCCACTGGCCAGATATCCTGCATTTTTCAGGGCCCCAACCTTCTCCCCCCTGAGACTCACAAACCATGAGGTCACACCCCCTTCAAAACCCTCTACAGGAGACTTCCCTGGTGGTCCAAGGGGTTAAGACTTGGAATTTCCAAAGCAAGGGGCTCAGGTTCAATCCCTGGTCAGGAAATTAAGATCCCAGAAGCCCAGGCAAGGTCAAAACAAAAAGACAAAACCCTACAGCTACCCTTCTCCTGGGTCCTCCTGGTTACCTTATACTCCAGTTATACAGCCCACAAACCGCACCAATACACCGGGAGGTCCCGCTGCGGGTCACTAAGAGCGCCCACCCCTCGGCCAGCCAGCCAGCGCCGGGGACACGACCTCCCTCCCCTCCCGCTTGGGGCAGCAGCC
>NW_011494713.1:6024588-6024746 GCF_000754665.1 Bison bison bison
CCGATCTCCAGTGATGATTCACCAGGGACACCGTCCTCGCCTGGACAGGGGTGGGAGAGGCCGGGATCAGGTCTCCGCCACGGCCCCAGGAAGGCGCCCCCCATCCCCGTGCCCCCTCCCCACCTAGGCCCTCCTCCCTCTTCGCACCCCGCCTGGAC
>NW_011494713.1:6024846-6028314 GCF_000754665.1 Bison bison bison
CCCGTCACTCCTCCCTCCCCACCTGGTCCCCTCCTCTCCTCCACCCTCCACCCAGTCCCACCCCACCCTGCTCTCCTCTTCCCTCCTCCCCTGTCTCGCCTCTTCTCCATCCCGTCCCTGTCCCCCCTATCCCCCGACCCGCCCTTCTCCCCTTTGGCTCTCTTTCCGCCCCGCCCCCGGCGCCCCGCGCGCCCCGCGGCGCAGTCTCCCCGGCTAGGAGCGTCACTGCTCGTCCCACCTCCCGCCCAGCCAATCAGTCCTCTCCTCCTTACCCGGCCTGCCCTCCCCGAGGAGACCAGAGGCTGGAGATGCACGGCGTGTGCAATAACCGGGCGAGAGGGCACTGCCAAGTGCAGAAGAAACAGGAAGGTGGCTGGGGTGGTTGGCGGGGGCGGAAGGAGTAAAGAAATCCATCCTTCAGCCAAGATCAGCGAGCTGAAATTAGCCCCGTGTATTTAGCACTCTGTCACTTAACAAAAATGCTTTCCTTCAAATGCTCTCTCGAACCTCAGAACAACCCGGGGAGGCGGGTGTTGTCTCCTTCTCAAAGCCGGGGAAAGTACCGCGTGGGGAAATCAAGTCACTGCCCACAAGGTCCCAGGCTGGGTGGCGGAGCCCGGCTGGGTCAGACGTGGACCCAACCCGGACTCCACGTCCTCTTGCCTAGAAACCAGAGACCGCTGGAAGCACGAGTGATGTGCTAGGCCGGCCCCGTTTGAGAGCCACTTGCCTGGATTTCTCTCTTAAGAGTTTCGAGGGTGCAGGCGTGGAAAAACAGGGGGATGAGAGCAGGGATGCGAGGAGGAGCTGAGGGCGGGACAAATGTTTAGGTAGAAGTGGAGAGAAAAGGGTAGACTCTAAGGTTTGCCTTGGGATTTCTTCCGCTGCTAGCCTGGCTGATGTAAGGTGGGGGCGGGGAACTGTATTTTAAAAAGTCTTGGGAGCTGTGATGGAGCGGCAGAAACCCTAGGCAGCAGAGCTTCACTAGCCAGTGCCCCCGAGTTAGCGCAGCGCACGACGCTCCTTAACATCCCAGCGCACGGAGATCTTACAGCGCCGCACTCGGAAACCGCGCAACCGGGCTCAGCTAAAACAAAAGGCCTGGGATCGGGGCCCAGCGAGAATAATTCGGTCGTCTTGCGCAGCCTCTTTCACCCGCTCACTCTGCCTTACCGTTTGCGGCAGCTTCTTCCTCCCGGTATCTATCGGAGCTCACGGCCTGTACTCCAAGGCCCCCTTCCCGGCAAGGGCCCCCTTCCCCTTTGTCTACTTTCCTCCCTAGCATTTAGCAGGGTCTAAGCAGTGCTCCTCAAACACGAATGTGCCCGTGGATCCACCTGGAAAACTTGTTACAATGTTACAGGGAAGAATCTATCTGTTTTACTTTGCTTCCCCTTGCTTTTGTTCTTTAGAAGGATAGGTCTGTATACATAATGGCCTGCCTTGGGGAACCCTGCCCCTCTGCCTGAATTTAAATCTCAGTGCCTTGGGTTCGGGAGACATCCTGACCCAGTTCAGCTGTGAATGGCCACAGGACAGAAGAAATCAACACATCCCCTCGCTGAAGCTGATCATTCCGGAGATATTTGCAAGATTAATGGTCTTTTTACTTTATTTCCTACCTCCCCACCACTTCTATATAAAGAAACTGGCATCCAGACCCCAAGGTGATTTTGAGACACTAGTCTACCATCTTCTCTGCCAGCTTTCCAAATGAAGTCACTATTCTTTGCCTCAACACCTGTCTCCTGTCTTACTGGCTTGGCATGGGGCAAGCAGAGCAAGCTTGGATTCGGTACCAACAACAAAGATACACACTCCGTTGGTTCAAGGTGGATCCTCATGTTTCTAACCTGTTCCCATCTTGTGTCTTTGAATCTGTGAGCGACCCTTTAAATAGAAAAGACTTAAAGCATTAGACCATATCGTATGTATTTTAATAATAATTATATAGGCATATACCCATACACCCATTTACCCAATAACCTTGTTCTGTCAATATATCTCTAAGAATAAAATAACAGTATGTAAGCATAGATATTTAAGGCTGCTTATTGCAGCGTTATATGTAAATTTAGCAAAATTAAAACAAAGGAAAAACAGAAGAAAAAGTTTCTTTAACAAAATAACCATTTTCTCAACGAACAAAATGTTAATAAATCATGAAAAAAATTTTAAATAAAACATTAAAAATTGGAAAAAATAGATCATATTTTTCATATTTATCTTGTTTTACTTTCTCCCACACTAGAATATAAGTTCCAGGAAGTAAAGATTTGGTTTAATTTCTTGTCTAGTCTGTCTTCAGCACCTAGAAGGGTACTTGGCACACAGTGTGGACTTGTGGTTATTCACGGAAGGGTGGAAGGAAGGAAGAAAGCAGAAGTGATAAATCCAATGTCATACAAAGTAGAATTCAAGGTGAAAACTGTAAATGGAACAAAGGAGATGACTAAAAAAATACATTTTTTGTATTTACTTTTTATATGGGAGGAAATAACAATCACAGATACTTAGATCATGAGTAGTATGATATCAACTTATTTAAAGTAAAAATCACCCAAATAACAAGGAGAATCACAAATATCACATTGAATTTAGAAACCTTAACTCCTCTGTCTTGGTCACATCTCATAGGAAAATGGTGACATAGAAGACTTAAAAACAAAATTAACTTGAGTAACGCTGAAGAAGCTGAAGTTGAATGGTTCTATGAAGACCTACAAGACCTTTTAGAACTAACACCCAAAAAAGATGTCCTTTTCATTATAGGGGACTGGAATGCAAAAGTAGGAAGTCAAGAAACAACTGGGGTAACAGGCAAATTTGGCCTTGGAATACGGAATGAAGCAGGGCAAAGGCTAATAGAGTTTTGCCAAGAGAATGCACTGGTCATAGCAAACACCCTCTTCCAACAACACAAGAGAAGACTCTACACATGGACATCACCAGATGGTCAACACCGAAATCAGATTGATTATATTCTTTGCAGCCAAAGATGGAGAAGCTCTATACAGTCAGCAAAAACAAGACCAGGAGCTGACTGTGGCTCAGATCATGAACTCCTTATTGCCAAATTCAGACTTAAGTTGAAGAAAGTAGGGAAAACCACTAGACTATTCCGGTATGACCTAAATCAAATCCCTTATGATTATACAGTGGAAGTGAGAAATAGATTTAAGGGACTAGATCTGATAGATAGCGTGCCTGATGAACTATGAACAGAGGTTCGTGACACTGTACAGGAGACAGGGATCAAGACCATCCCCATGGAAAGGAAATGCAAAAAAGCACAATGGCTGTCTGGGGAGGCCTTACAAATAGCTGTGAAAAGAAGAGAAGCGAAAAGCAAAGGAGAAAAGGAAAGATAAGCATCTGAATGCAGAATTCCAAAGAATAGCAAGGAGAGATAAGAAAGCCTTCCTCAGCGATCAGTGCAAAGAATAGAGAAAAACACAGAATGGGAAA
>NW_011494713.1:6028414-6029597 GCF_000754665.1 Bison bison bison
ACAGGACTGGAAAAGGTCAGTTTTCATTCCAATCCCAAAGAAAGGCAATGCCAAAGAATGCTCAGTCTATCACACAATTGCACTCATCTCACATGCTAGTAAGGTAATGCTCAAAATTCAAGCCAAGCTTCAGCAATATGTGAATCGTGAACTTCCAAATATTCAAACTGGTTTTAGAAAAGACAGAGGAACCAGAGATCAAATTGCCAACATCCACTGGATCATTGAAAAAGCAAGAAAGTTCCAGAAAATCTATTTCTGCTTTATTGACTATGCCAAAGCCTTTGACTGTGTGGATCACAATAAACTGTGGAAAATTGTGAAAGAGATGGGAATACCAGACCACCTGATCTGCCTCTTGAGAAATCTATATGCAGGTCAGGAAGCAACAGTTAGAACTGGACATGGAACAACAGACTGGTTCCAAATAGGAAAAGGAGTACGTCAAGGCTGTATATTGTCACCCTGTTTATTTAACTTATACGCCAAGTACATCATGAGAAACGCAGGGCTGGATGAAGCACAAGCTGGAATCAAGATTGCCAGGAGAAATATCAATAACCTCAGATATGCAGATGACACCACCCTTATGGCAGAAAGTGAAGAGAAACTAAAAAGCCTCTTGATGAAAGTGAAAGTGGAGAGTGAAAAAGTTGGCTTAAAGCTCAACATTCAGAAAACTAAGATCATGGCATCTGGTCCCATCACTTCATGGCAAATAGATGGGGAAACAGTGGCTGACTTTATTTTTGTGGGCTCCAAAATCACTGCAGATGGTGATTGCAGCCATGAAGTTAAAAGACACTCCTTGGAAGGAAAGTTATGACAAACCTAGATAGCAAATTAAAAAGCAGAGACATTACTTTGCCAACAAAGGTCCATCTAGTCAAGGCTATGGTTTTTCCAGTGGTCATGTGGATGTGAGAGTTGGACTGTGAAGAAAGCCGGGTGCTGAAGAATTAATGATTTTGAACTGTGGTATTGGAGAAGACTCTTGAGAGTCCCTTGAACTGCAAGGAGATCCAACCAGTCCATTCTAAAGGAGATCAGTCCTGGGTGTTCATTGGAAGGACTAATGTTAAAGCTGAAACTCCAATACTTTGGCCACCTCATGCGAAGAGTTGACTCATTGGAAAAGACTCTGATGCTGGGAGAGATTGGGGGCAGGAGGAGAAGGGGATGA
>NW_011494713.1:6029697-6064658 GCF_000754665.1 Bison bison bison
TTGGCCACCTCATGCGAAGAGTTGACTCATTGGAAAAGACTCTGATGCTGGGAGAGATTGGGGGCAGGAGGAGAAGGGGATGACAGAGGATGAGATGGCTGGATGGCATCACTGACTAGATGGACGTGAGTTTGAGTGAACTCCGGGAGTTGGTGATGGACAGGGAGGCCTGGCGTGCTGCAATTCATGGGGTTGCAAAGAGTCGGACACGACTGAGGGACTGAACTGATTTGAGCTGAAGAGTTCTATAGTTACTATTTTATTGTGGTAAAATGTAACATAAAATTTTGAATTTTTGTATGTATGATTCAATGACATTAAGTACATTCATATTGTTGTGCAATATCACCACCCACAGAAATTTTTCATTTTCTCAAACTGCAACTCTGTACCCACTAAACCCTATCTCCATCATTCCCCCTTCCTCCCCAGCCCTAGGCAACCCACATCCCAATTTCTATCTGTGTATCTGACTGCTCTAGGTACCTCACGTAAGTGGAATCTACAATATTTGTCCTTCTGTGTCAGGCTTATTCACTTCGTTTTCAAGGCATCCATGTTGTGACATGTGTCAGAATTTCCTTCTTAGTTAAAATTGAATAATATTCCATTTTACGTATATATGACATTTTGTTTATTCATTCACCTGTTGATGGACACTTGGGTTGTTCCCACCTTTTGTTTACTGTGATAATGCTGCTCTTTAACTCTTGGATCAAAGAGAAACTCAAGAAGAAATGAAAGAGTCTTTAGAAAATAACACTGAGAACATTTAATATTTGAAAAATAAATGTAAGGAAATCAAAACAAAGAGATTAAGGCAAATATTAATTATTATAAAAATTTTAAAAAGCAGTGAACAAATTAAAAAATAAAGCTTTTTTTTTCTAATTACGAAAAATGGCTAAGACTTCCCTGATGGTGCAGTGGTTGGGACTCCATGCTTGCAATGCAGAGGGTTCAGGTTCAATCCCCTGTTGGAGAACTAAGATCTCGCATGCCGCAGGGCATGGCCAAAAAATAAATAAAAAATAAAATGTTTTCAAAAAGAAAATGCTATAGGAGATGGCTAGAAATAGGAGATAAATGCAGGTGGTGCTAAGGAGAAGCGAGAAAAGGAACCATAGGCATATTTGCTTCCTGCTCCACGGCTTGAGGCTGACCTATTCAGACCTCAAGTCTGACAGTCCTTTCACATACTAGGTTTGTCAATGTGGACCCATTATTCAATAGGTCTGAATACTATTGTATTGAATAATAGTATTGAATACTCTCTGAGTTTCAGTGCGTTTATCTGAATAGTAGACATACACCTATCTACTTGTAGAGGCTTCCCTGGTGGCTTATATGGTAAAGAATCTGTCTGCAATGTGCGAGACCCAGGTTCAATCCCAGGTTTGGGAAGATCCCCTGGAGAAATGAATGGCAACCCACTCCAGTATTCTTGCCTGGAGAATCCCATGGACAGAGGAGCCTGGCGGGACTGTAGTCCATGGGATTGCAGAGGTGGACATGACTGAGTGACTGTCACCTACTTTTTAGGAGGGAGAAGTAAGTGAGCTACTGACCAGAAAGGACTAATACAGGGCTTGGCACACAGGAAGACTTATTACTATTAATTTTGTTGATGATGATATTGTTCATGAGAATATTTATATTTTGTTTCACCCTAGGAGAGGTCATCAAGAGGAGAATGTGAGTAGTGTAAACCTTAAAAAAAATCATTGACAAGTTAGAAAAAGCAAAATGGAGCTTGTTTGGAAGAGCTGAGGAATAGCGAGGCAGGAAAAGCAGGCTATGGTGACCAAACAGGCAAGTCAGAAAAGACAAAAGGAAGGTCAGCTTTTATTAGGTTTTAGGAGGAAATTGGGGAGGGTCATTTTAAACAAAAGTTGATTGGAGGAGAACAAGAGTTCAGGGTTGAGGCAGTTTCTTATCAGCTACCAGAGGTGGTTAGACTATTGTCTCTAGGGCAAGGATGGATCTTCCTTCTTATTCTTAAAAACAGGAGATAAAATCCTCCAGTGGAAAATGCCTTCCATTGTCAGAATAATTCTCATCATTTTTCTCCCTGCTGGTGTCCTGGGCTGAGTGTGTGAGAGCTCCCCCTCAGGACTGCCCAATTCCATTTTAAATGAGGTTTCCTTTGTTTATTTTCATGCCAGCAATCCCCCCATTGGGCATATACCCGGAGAAAACCATAATTCCAAAAGATACAAGTATCCTAATGCTCACTGCAGCTCTATTTACAATAGTCAGGACAGGGAAGCAACCTGAATGTCCATCAACAGAGGACTGGATAAGGAAAATGTGGTGTATATATATACAATGGAATATTACTCATAATAACAAAGAATGACATTGTGGCACTTGCAGAGACGTGGACCTAGAGACTGTCACATAGAGTGAAGTTAGTCAGAAAGAGAAAAACAAATATCATACGTTAACGCATATTTATGGAATCTAGAAAAATGATACACATGAACCTATTTGTAAAGCAGAAATAGAGACACAGATGTAGAGAACAAACACGTGACCACCAAATGGGAAAGGGGGATGAACTGAGAGATTGGCATTGACACAACTGATGAGAACCTACCATAGAGCACAGGGAATTCTACTCAGTACTCTGTGGTGACCTAAACGGGAAGGAAATCCAAAAGAGGGGGATATATGTATACATGTAGCTGATTCACTTTGCTGTGCATCTGAAACTAACACAACATTGTAAATAAAAATTATAAAAATAACATTTTTACAAAATAAACTAACTTACTCTTTTGGGTATGTTGATGAAGACAGCTCAATAAACTATCAGGCTGGCAACATGTTTGGAAAAAAAAAAGCAAGTGCCCAGTGGAGGGTGGGAGTGGGGGCTGTTCACCCGGGACAAAAGGAAGACAGGCATGCAAGGGGGACAGCAGGTCAGCACGGTCCAGGAGGCTCGTGCTGGTCAAGGCATGACACGCCCTCTCTTCCTCCATCGCCCCACAGGCAAACAAGGGTGAAAATGAACGTGTCACCGTCTATACTGGGAGAGGCCTGGTGGTCCCTGAGGCTTTTCCTAGCTCTGCTGGCCTCTGTTCAGGGAACTCTCAGGCTGAGCAGAAGAGAAGCTGGACAGAGGAAAATAGAGCAGGTTTCCAGCTCACACGCTGATTGTGATGAGCTGGTGGTAGCAGCATGCTTACAGAACCATGACCCAGGTATGGACTTCAAAATGTCTTTAGCGTCTCACTCGTCTAAGCTAGGAAAGATAGGAACGGGCCAGTATGAAGCACTGGGCAGACTGAGTTCCCTGCACTCCGAGGAGCCCTGTGAAGGGAGAACCTGATTCGTGGTGGGCAGTCCCAAAGGGCATGATGCAAGGAACAGCACTGAGCTGCTAGCCACCCCGTTGCCAGCCACACACAGTGTCATGGCCCCAGAGGCACAGACAGCAGAGAGCCTCTATGCTCTAAGCACAGCTCATTCATTGGGTTACCCCTCCACTGGGTCTTATCCCCTCTGGGCTGGTGAGGAAATGGGGGAAATGCCAGATTCTTGAGCAGAATAAAGTAAAGGCTAGACAGAAAATAGCTAGTGGGAACCTGCCATATAGCACAGGAAGCTCAGCTAGGTGCTCTAGGATGACCTAGAGGGGTGGGGGCAGGATGAGGGGATGGGAAAGAGGCTCAAGAGGGAGGGGATGTATGTATACATCAGCTGACTCACATTGTACAGCAAACACAACATCGTAAAGCAATTATACTCCAATTAAAATAATACTAAAAAAAAATGCTGGACAAAGATGCATCCATCAAAACCACACTAACAGAAGTCAGTGGATACAGTGTCTGTCCATCGTATAAGCTGCCCACAAAATCAAGATGACCAGGAAGCAGCTGGTATTTACAGCCGGGACTTCCCCTGGCCCTCACTTGGGTGGAGGTAGAGAAAGAACATTGCCCTGCAGCACTTTAGGGAATTGCCCCCACCTACACTCTATGATAATCTGCCTCTCTTGTTATGATCTGAGCCAGTTGCCTCCAAGGATGGGCATGTGACCCATGACTCCTGTGGAGAGATTGCCATGGATGTTGCTGTTGTTCGGTCGCTCAGTCGTGTCTGGCTCTTTGCAACCCCATGGACTGCAGCACACCAGGCTTCCCTGTCCTTCATCATCTCCTGGAGTTTGCTCAAACTCATGTCCATTGAGTCAATGAGTCCATCCAACTATCTCATCCACTGTTGTCTATTTCTTCTCCTGCTTTCAATCTTTCCCAGCATCAGGGTCTTATCCAATGAGTTGGCTCTTCACATCCGGTGGCCATGGATGTAGGGGGGACCTTTTTTTCTGAGATTACCTTTGTAAATGTGGATATGATCAAGGTGGGTGGAGGGCAATTTTAGCCACCCATGGAGAGCTCCTTCCTGACAATGAAGTCACTCTGTGGATAGCAGAGCCATGCCTGCATGCTTCAATTTGCAAGGAGGTAAAGTGTCTTTCTTCCCCTTAAACTAGAGTTTGTCTGAAACTTTCAACTGGAGTTGGCTTAATATACCTGTATGGGTTGAATCTCATACCCTGAAAAGATGTGTTCAACTCTTAATCGCTGGTACCTGCATGTGCGTGTGTGTGTGTGTGTTAGTCATTCAGTCGTGTCCAACTCTTTGCAACCCCATGGACTGTACACTGCCGGGCTCCTCTATCCATGGAATTCTACAGGCAAGAATACTGGAGTGAGTAGCCATTCCCTTCTCCAGGGGATCTTCCTGACCCAGGGATCAAATCCAGGTCTCCTACATTGCAGGCAAATTCTTTACCATCTGAAACCATCAGGGAAGTCCTGGTACCTGGGAGTGTGAGCTTTTGGAATTAGGTTCTTTGCAGATGTGATTGCGCTAAGATGAGGCCATAACTAGACTAGGGCAAGGACGCAAACACCCACAGGAGGGAGCACCGTGTAATGGGGGCAGAGACTGGAGTGATGTATCATCAAGACAAGGGATGCCAGGAGCCCCCAGGAGCTAGGAGAGAGGTGTGAAAATTCCCTCAGGTTCTCTCTCAGAACTTGCAGAAAATGCCAATCCTGCTGATATCTAAGTTTTTTAAAATATTTATTTGTCTGCGCCAGGTCTTGGTTGCAGCACGTGGGATCTTCAGTCTTCACTGAGGCATGCAGGGTCTGTTTTAGTTGGGCCATGCAAGATCTTTAGTTGCAGCATGTAAACTCTCAGTTGTGGCATGTGGGATCTAGTTCCCTGACCAGGGATCGAACCCGGGCCCCCTGCATTGGGAGTGTGGAGGCTTAGCCAGTGAACCACCAGGGAAGTCCTGACACCTGAATTTTCACCTTGTAGCTTCCAGAATCCCAAGAGAATAAATGTCTGTTGTTTTGAATCATCTAGTTAGCAGTGCTTTGTTACGGCAGCCCAAGAACATAATACAACCCCCTCACAGATGGTGCTGGGTATGGTATCATGTTCTACCCCTTCCCTCTAAGAAACACATGCAAGAGACTTTTAGGAAGTGTTATCAGTGGTACAGGGCTTTCTAGGTGGCTCAGTGGTAAAGTATCCATCTGGCAATGCGGGAGACACAAGTTCTAACCTTCAGTTCAGTTTGGTCGCTCAGTTGTGTCTGACTCTTTGAGACCCCATGAACCGCAGAATGCTAGGCCTCCCTGTCCATCACCAACTCCCGGAGTTCACTCAAACTCACGTCCATCTAGTCGGTGATGCCATCCAGCCATCTCATCCTCTGTCATCCCCTTCTCCTCCTGCCCCCAATCTCTCCCAGCATCAAAGTCTTTTCCAATGAGTCAACTCTTCGCATGAGGTGGCCAAAGTATTGGAGTTTCAGCTTTAGCATTAGTCCTTCCAATGAACACCCAGGACTGATCTCCTTTAGGATGGACTGGCTGGATCTCCTTGCATTTCAAGGGACTCTCAAGAGTCTTCTCCAATGCCGCAGTTCAAAACCATCAACTCTTCTGCACTCAGCTTTCTTTATAGTCCAACACTCACATCCATACATGACCACTGGAAAAACCATAGCCTTGACTAGACGGACCTTTGTTGCCAAAGTAATGTCTCTGCTATTGAATATGCTGTCTAGGTTGGTCATAACTTTCATTCCAAAGAGTAAGCGTCTTTAATTTCATGGCTGCAATCATAATCTGCAGTGATTTTGGAGCCCCCCCAAAAAAGTTAGCCACTATTTCCACTGTTTTCCCATCTATATCTGCCATGAAGTGATGGGACCAGATGCCATGATCTTAGTTTTCTGAATGTTGAGCTTTAAGCCAACTTTTTCACTCTCCTCTTTCACTTTCATCAAGAGGCTCTTTAGTTCTTCTTCAGTTTCTGCCATAACGGTGGTGTCATCTGCATATCTGAGGTTATTGATATTTCTTCCGGCAATCTTGATTCCAGCTTGTACTTCATCCAGCCCAGCATTTCTCATGATGTACTCTGCAAATAAGTTAAATAAGCAGGGTGACAATATACAGTCTTGACATACTCCTTTTCCTATTTGGAACCAGTTTGCTGTTCCAGTTCTAACTGTTGCTTCCTGACTGGCATACAGGTTTCTCAAGAGGCAGGTCAGGTGGTCTGGTATGCCCATCTCTTTCAGAATTTTCCACAGTTTATTGTGATCCACACAGTCAAAGGCTTTGGCATAGTCAATAAAGCAGAAATAGATGTTTTTCTGGAACTCTCTTCCTTTATCCATGATCCAGCGGATGTTAGCAATTTGATCTCTGGTTCCTCTGCCTTTTCTAAAACCAGCTTGAACATCTGGAGGTTCACGGTTCACATATTGTTGAAGGCTGGCTTGGAGAATTTTGAGCATTACTTTACTAGCGTGTGAGATGAGTGCAATTGTGTGGTAGTTTGAGCATTCTTTGGCATTGCCTTTCTTTGGGATTGGAATGAAAATTGATCTTTTCCAATCCTGTGGCCACTGCTGAGTTTTCCAAATTTGTTGGCATATTGAGTGCAGCAATTTCACAGCATCATCTTTCAGGATTTGAAATAGCTCAACTGGAATTCTATCACCTCTACTAGCTTTGTTCGTAGTGATGGTTAGGTCGGGAAAATCCCCTGGAGAAGGACATGGCAACCCACTCCAACATTCTTGCCTGAATCCCATGGACAGAGAAGCCTGTCAGGGCTACAGTCCATGGAGTCACAAACAGCAGGACACAACTTAGCAACTAAACAATAACAACAATCATCGGTACACCATGTCTAACCTAGAGATGAAGTTTTGGCAGTGTTTTCATCAGATCCCAGCTGTTTGGCTACCGTGCTCAACTCCTCCCCCAGTGCCTATGCTATCAGACATCTTAGTGGAAGCCCTCACCATATCTTGCCTAGCTTGCTAAGTCCCCTCAAACTAATGAGTTTCATCATTCCTCTTGTGAAAAATCTCCATTGAGAGACTTCCCTGGAGATCCAGTGGTTAAGAATCCTCCTTCCAGTTCCAGGGACTCGGGTCTGATCCCTGGTCAGAGAACTAAGATCCCAAAATGCCACAAGGAACTCAGCCTGCGCCCTGCATTGAAGACCCAGTGTAACCAAAAAAAATTTTTTTTAAATCTCCATTGGTTACCAAGGCCTGACAGAAAAATTCCAAGCTCTTTAACGTGTGATTGGAGAACCTGAGTAATTTCATCGCAACTCTTCTCTATCCTGTCTGCCCTCCTTCCCTAGCCATGTGCCCTATACCTTGATGGCACTAAATGTATTACTGTCTCTGGAGTTGTCATATAGAAAATGGTAGCTTCAGGGGGCAGACAGCATAAGCAGACAGTCTGAGAAGGCCTTCATCCTCGATGGCCCCATCCTCAAGTCAGAAGACCCTAGTTGTGATCCTGATTTTGTCTCCAATTCAATGCACACCATGAGGATTCCAGACACAGGGCTGTCATCTCACCCACCTGCAAACCAGATTGTGTCAAGTTCCCATCCTGTTCCCGACTCTGATTTTTCACATGAGCAGACTGAACACCGGGCCAGATGCATGATGAGTTAGGAAAGGGCAAATGGCCACTGGGAGTTTGTTTGCTAACGGCCACCACCTCCGCTGTCTCACCCACCTCTCCATGTCGCTGCTTCTGCCTGTGCTGGTTTGGTGACTGTGCTGTGTAACACACAGGAGGAGGGGGAGGAGGGGGAGGAGGAGGAGGAGGGAAGTTATGGAGAAATGGGGTCAGACACTGGGCGATCAAACCACATTGTGAAACAGAAGCTGTGATGCAGCTCCCAGAACCACCTCTGGCCACAGCTTCCCAGGTCTGGAGGACAACCCTTCGCTTATACTGACGGGAAATCCCTCGGCCATAAACTGATGGGTACGGTGTACACAGCTTACCCCTTGCCTCAAGGTGGATCAGCTCTGCAGTGTGGCTTATGTCCCAGAACCTTCCCCAAATGGATTAACCCAAAGCTACACATGACTTGAGACTGCATCCTGGCTGGACCCTAGCCCTTCTTGGTCCTGCTTCCCTCTCTCTCTTAGGTTTTTTTCTGGAGAAAGTGAACTGAAAATGAAATTCACTCAGTTGTGTCTGACTCTTTGTGACCCCAAGAGCACTGTCTTAATAAATCATGTTCAGAACTTCCCTGGAGGTCCAGTGGTTAAGACTCCACCTTGCAACCTACTGCAGAGCATGTGGAACTCTGCTGGATGTTATATGGCGGCCTGAATGGGAGGGGAGTTTGGGGGAGAATGGATACATGTATATGTATGGCTGAGTCCCTTTGCTGTTCACCTGAAACTACCACAACATTGTTTTTTTGAATTTTTTACAATATTGTTCTATGTTTTGGTTTTTGGGTCTCAAGGTATGTGGGTTCTTAGCTTCCCGATCAGGTTCTTAGCTTCCCAACCTATACCAATGAAGCCTTAACTACTGGACTTCCAGGGAAGTCCAACAAAATTATTAATTATCTATATTTCAATACAAAATAAAAAGTTCAAAAAAAAAAAAAAGAATCCAGGACTTCCCTGGTGGTTCAGTGCTTAAGATTCCATGCTCCCAGTGCAGGGGCCTGAGCTCAATCTCTGGTCTGGGAACTTGATCCCATATGCCACAACCAAGGCCCAGTTCAATTCAGTTCAGTCGCTCAGTCGTGTCCGACTCTTTGCAACCCCGTGAATCGCAGCACGCCAGGCCTCCCTGTCCATCACCAACGCCCGGAGTTTACCCAAACTCATGTCCATTGAGTCAGTGATGCCATCCAACTATCTCATCCCCTGTCATCCCCTTCTCCTCCCGCCCTCAATCTTTCCCAGCATCAGGGTCTTTTCAAATGAGTCATCTCTTCGCATGAGATGGCCAAAGTATTGGAGTTTCAGCTTCAACATCAGTCTTTCCAATGAACACCCAGGACTGATCTCCTTTAGGATGGACTGGTTGGATCTCCTTGCATTTCAAGGGACTCTCAAGAGTCTTCTCCAATGCCACAGTTCAAAACCATCAACTCTTCTGCACTCAGCTTTCTTTATAGTCCCAGTACAGCCAAAAAAATAATAATAATAATAATAATAAACTAGAAGCTACCCTGCTTAAAAAAAAAAAAAAAAGAATCCTCCTTACAATGCGGGGGACTCAGGTTTGATCCCTGATCACGGAACTAAGAACCCACATGTCAGAGGATGTCTAAGCCTGAATGCCTCAACTAGGGAAGTCTATGTGCTGCAATGAAGACCCAGCTCAACCAAAACTGAAAAGAAATTTTTTTAAATCAGTGATTTTTAAAAATCACAAGAATATCCCTCTCAGGGTCTGGGGACTTGATCTAAAATAGGCCCTTTTACTAAATAAATAAATAAATAAATCAAAATATCATGAATGGGTAAAACATATATGGGACTGTGGGGATGAAACTCCAGATTCATTTTGAAAAGGAAAAGGCTGTGTGTGTCCATTTGTAGGGGAAGGAAGCACAGCTTCCTGTTTGTCCTTGGAGTGCAATAAACTGAGCACTTCCCTGGTATCGAAACCCTATTTTCTCCTGATTCAGTTCCTACATCACAGGGAAGCTGACAGCTTCCAAAATAAGGATCAGTCCTATGTTCTTAAAAAGCAGCAGTGTTGATCGTGCAAGAAAGTCCATCCTCTTTGAAGATATACTAAAGGGACCAGAAACCACTTTGAACGAAACTCTAGTGTGAATGTGGTCCTTTTCCTTTTACGGTTCAGACTGATCTGTTGAGTCCAATTCAAAAAGGCCACAAAGGCCCAAACTGGCCAAAGTCACAAGCCTACAGTGGCCACTCAGGTTCCATCTGAGAAGATCACACCTAATACAATGGTCATTCACTGGAAGGACTATTCACTGGAAGAATTGATGTTGCAGCTGAAGCTCCAATACTTTGGCCACCTGATGCAAAGACCCTACCCATTGGAAAAGACCCCAGTGCTGGGAAAGATTGAAAGCAGGAGGAGAAGTGGGCAGCAGAGAATGAAATGGTTGGATAGCATCACTGACTCAATGGACATGAACTTGGCAAACTCTAGGAGACAGTGAGGGACAGTGAAGCCTGGCATGCTGCAGTCCATGGGGTTGCAAAGAGTCAGACACGACTGAGGGACTAAACAAAAACAAAATATAATATAAATATATATAAATACAATATATAATAAAAAGTTCTCCTGGGCCCATGCCCTGCTCTCAGGCAAATCTCATATCTTCCAGCTCGGTGGTTAAGGACACAAGCTCTGGAACCAGCCTGTGTGTGCTTGATTCCTGGCTCTGCCCCTTGGTGGCTGGATGGCCCAACCTCAGCATCCCTGTCAGTTAAATTAGGGGCTCCTGTATTATTAAATGCATTAATACAGGAGTTGAGCAGAAACCAATGTACATTCCATGATGCAGTTTAGTAAGTTAACTTGTTATTATCATAATAAGCAATTGCTCATTCATTTAAGGGCATGTGGGTCCCCCACTAAGTAGCTCTACATATCTGAGCAAAACACTTAAAGTGTTTCAAGCTCTTAAACACTAGGTTCAGCCCTATGCCTTCTGAAGTCCTTTCCAGATCTAAAATAGAGCTCAGCTTGGTTCCTATTCCAGGTCCTGAGCTACAGTTATAACCAGGACATATTTCTCATTGATTCATATGAGACTTGTTTTTTTCCTTCAATGTTCATTTTATTTACTTATTTCTCTGCACCATGTCTTAGTTGCAGCACACGGAATCTTCAATCTTTGTTTCGGGATCTTTTGTTGTGGCATGCTAACTCTTAGCTGCGTCCTGTGGGATCCAGTTCCCTGACCAGGGATGGAACCCAGGCCCCCTGCCTTGGGGGTGTGGAGTCCTAGTCATTAGACCCCCAGGGAAGTCCCCATATGAGATTTGTGATGGGTGACTTTGTGTGTCAGCTTGACTGGGCCTGGATATTTGGTTAAACCTCATGCTGGGTGTGTCTGCGATGGTCTGATGAACAACACTGCTGGGATCCTTACAAGAGGATGTGAGAACCAGGAAGAGGGGGACCTTGAAGACCCGGCAGGCCTTGTCTCCCAGCCTCCACCCTCTCAAGGCCAACTGACATCCAGGGAGACCTAGATGACCCAGCTTCCTCAGACCATAAAAATAAACAAGCAGCCAGGGCACTTCCAAGTATGGTCAGCTGTGTCCTGACTCAAGTTCTGTCAACAAAACTGATGGATTTATAACTACAGTTATAATTGCTGAGCTCATGTTGACCAGTTCTTCCCATTCTCCCAAGAATGAGACACTTCAGCAGTATTTATGGTAGCAACTGGAGGGCCACATGGGGGTCATGTAGATGTGCCCAGACAGTAGACTCTTGAGAACAGCTGTACATAGAAATGAGCATCTTTTTAAGGAGAATCTGTTCACAAAATAACAGTAACTGCCATTCACTGGGCCTGGCTCCACACTCTTTACAGGTATGAACCCATCTAGGCCTCCCAGAAAACCTGCCAGGCACATATTATGTGGAATCTTAAAAATACCACAAACTAGTGAATATAACCCAAACAGAAGCAGACTCACAATCTAGAGAACAAACTCCTAATTACCACTGGGGAGAGGGAAGGGAAGAGGGACAAGATAGAGGTAGCGGATGAAGAGGAACAAACCATTATGTATAAAAGGAAATACTGTATGCCATGGGGAATAGAGTCAGTATTTTATAACAACTAAGCTATGCTGTGCTTAGTCACTCAGTCGTATCTGACTCTTTGTGACCCCATGGACTATAGCCCTCCATGCTCCTCTGTCCATGGAATTCTCCAGGCAAGAACACCAGAGCGGATAGCCATTCTCTTCTCCAAGGGATCTTCCTGACCCAGGGATCAAACACGCATGTCTTGGGTCTCCTGCATTGCAGGCAGATTCTATAATGGCTATGGCTGATTCATGTTGATGCATGGCAGAAACCATCACAATATTGTAATTATCCTCCAATTAAAAATAAAATAAAATTAAAAAAAAAGATTCTGTGCTTCCCATGCAGGGGGTGCATGGTAAATCCCTGGTTGGGGAACTAGGATCCCATGTGCCACTTGGAGTGGACAGAAAAAAAAAAGAAAAATTTTGAGATGAAGCGCTTGTCTTGGATTATCCAGTAGGCCCTAGTGGTCACCATGAGTGTCCTTATAAGAGAGAATCAGAGGAGATTAGGTGAACACACAGGGGTGAAGGTCTGTGAAGATGGAGTTGGAGGCTGTAGGGAAGCAACCAACCACAGAACGCCTGGAGCCTCCAGAAACTGGAAGAGGTGAGGAGAGCTCCTCCAGCTGCCAACAACTTGATTTCAGACTCTAGAACTGGGAGAGAGTAAGTCTCTGTGGTTTTAAGCCTTTACATTTGTGGTGAATTGTTACATCAGTCACAGGAAACTAATACACAACCCAAACTCATGGGTGCGTCCAGGTTGTCACGCCGCGTGTGTATTCCATCTGGTCTGGCTGGACTTCAAGTGGCCAGCTCTTTGCTGTCTTCAGATGTCAGCACAAGTTTAGGTCTTGCCTTCTCAGAGAGACCCTCTTCAACCCCACAACGTCTCCTGATGGGCCCTCAGCACTCTCTATTACATCATCCTGTTTCTTGTCTCCATAGCACTTGTCACTGATGTTATTATCATTTGTAACTTATTGTAAATAAGGCGGTTATAACAAGCCACTTACCAAGTGGCTCAGTGGTAAAGAATCCACCTGACCATTCAGGAAATACAGGAGATGTGGGTTTGATCCCTGAGTTGGGAAGATCCCCTGGAGGAGGAAATGGCAACTCACTCCAGTATTCTTGCCAGAAGAATCCCATGGACAGAGGAGCCTGGTGGGCTACAGGCCATGGGGTCACAAAGAGTCGGACATGACAGCACGGAGCATAAACATGCATGAACAAGCCACAAATATAATAAAATGTGAATGAATTTCTGCCTCTTATTTATTTCTTCATGACCTAATTCGTAAGAGCAAGGACTTTATCTATCTTATTCAAATGTTTAAATACCAGTGCCCAGAACACTGCTGTGTTTCTTAGGATGGCTGTAACAAAATACCGCAGACTGAGGGGCTTCAACAGCAGACATTTATTTTTCTCACAGTTCTGGAGGCAGCAAGTCCAAGATCAAGGGATTGGCAGGTTTAGTTTGTTCTGAGCCCTCTTTTCTTGGCTCGTATATGCCACCTCCTCCCTAAGTCCTCACGTCCTCTTTGCATCTGTCCTAATCCTTTCTTCTTATGGGGACACCAGACACACTGCATTAGGGTCCACCCACGTGACTTCATTTCACCTTAATTATTTCTTCCAAGGGCCCATCTCCAGTCCATTTCTGAGATACTGGGGGATTCAATATATGGATTTTTAGAGGACAAAATTGCCCGTAACACCTGCTTAACATAGAGTAGGCAAGCAACACGTGTGCTCTTGAGTGAATAACAGAACTATAAGAATAGCTGTGAAAAACATATGAAGGTGATAAGTTGGAAAATCAAAAAGAAAACTCAAATGGAGAGTGAAAGTCTTAGTCGCTCAGTAGTATCTGACTCTTTGTGACCCCATGGACTGTAGCCCACCAGTCTCCTCTGTCCATGGGATTCTCCAGACAAGAGTACTGGAGTGCATTACCATTCCCTTCTCTAGGGGTTCTTCCTGACCCAGGGATCAAACCCAGGTTTCCTGCATTGCAGACAGATTCTTTACCATCTGAGCCACCAGGGAAGCCCCAAATGGACAGTAAACATAAAAATATGTCTGATCTCGCTAGAGTCAAAGAGACAAAAATTAAGAGAAAAAGGAGATATTATCATTTGCCTATCAAGACAGCCAAGGTTAAAAAGAATGGATAGCAAAATGGCCAAGGTTAAGAATAGACAATGGGGGGCTTCCCTGGTGGCTCAGTGGTAAAGAATCCACCTGCCAAGCAGGAGACACAGGTTTGATCCCTGACCCAGGAAGATCCCACATGCCACAGAGCAACTAAGCCAGTGCACCACAACTCTTGGGCCTGTGCTCTAGAGCCGGGGAGCTGCAACTCCTAAAGCCTGTGCGTCTACAGCCTGTGCTCAACAAGAGAAGCCACCGCAACCAGAGTAGCCTCAACTCGCAACTAGAGAAAGCCCGAGCAGCACTAAAAGACCCACAATAGCCACAAATAATCAAACAAACAAACAAACAAAGAGAATAGACAATGGCCATCTGTAGGTATGGGAACACGGGGAACCAGCCCTTTATTTGATGTTATGCTGGTGAGGGTGTACTTGGAACACACCTTCTGCCAAGCAGCTTAGCAGGACGTACTTTGCAGAGCACAGTGGTCTGAAGGGTGAGCGGACTTCCTTAAAGAAGTGACCCAAAGGGTAGGTCTTAGTCAAATGAAGGGGGAGAAGGGAGCAAATGAGGCAGAAATAACAGTTTGTGTGAAGGCCCAGAAGCCAGGAAGCATGGTGCCTTCAAAGACCTGAGACAGTGGAAAGGGAAGGTGTCCAATTACGCTGTCCCTCATAGACCAAGGTCAACACCAAGGTCACCTTCCTCCCCAAATCACACCTATTCCAACATCTACATTCACATCTGGTGGATCACTCTGTTTTCTTCTCTTTCTTTTTCTTTTTCTTTTTTTTTTTAATAATATTTCTCTATAGTTAACAATCAGAGAAGGCAATGGCACCCCACTCCAGTACTCTTGCCTGGAAAATCCCATGGACGGAGGAGCCTGGTGGGCTGCAGTCCATGGGGTCGCTAAGAGTCGGACACGACTGAGCGACTTTGCTTTCACTTTTCACTTTCATGCATTGGAGAAGGAAATGGCAACCCACTCCAGTGTTCTTGCCTGCAAAATCCCAGGGATGGGGAAGCCTGGTGGGCTGCCGTCTATGGGGTCGCACAGAGTCAGACACAACTGAAGCGACTTAGCAGTAGTAGCAGCAGCATAGTTAACAATGTCTAGATTCTAGGAATCTGATGGTAAACAAACCAGGGAAGGTACCTACCTTGGGGGACTTCCATTGTCATGGGGAATGCAACTTTATTTTTTAAATATGTATTTATTTATTTGGCTGAGCCAGGTCTTAGTTGCGGCATGCAAGATCTAGTTCCTTGACCAGAAATAGAACCTAGGCCCCCTGCACTGGGAGCACGGAGTCTTAGCTGCTGGACCACCAGGGAAGTCCCTAAAATGGGCTTTTTAATAAAATTTATTTAAATGTCTATTTGTTTATTTTTATCTTTCCCCGCTTGACGAGAACAGGAGTTTGACCTTTACAACAGCGGCCGCTGTAAGCAACTGAAGAGATTTAAACAAAAGACTGTCTGGTCAGATTTGCATTTTAGAAAACCACTCTGGCTGCCACCTACAGAATCCCCTGAAGGCTGGTAACATGGAGGCAGGAAGGCTTATCAGCCCTACTCCGTAATCCAGACCAAAGTTTAGAATGAGCAAACTGGAGGCGAGGCAGTATGGAGAAGTAGATTGACAAGAAATACAGGAGTCAGGGCCAATGGACTTTTGATACATTTGACCAGGGGAGGCAGGCAGAGAAGGAATATAGGTGCCACTCAGGTTTAGACTTGAGCTGCTGAGTGCTGGCAACACTTCCCAGGGGCAGACAAAGAACAAGAGAAGGAGTTTGAGGGGAATGGGTTAAGTTCCTTCTTTGATATAATGAAGTACTAGGAGATCTCTTCATTGGAGAAGTCCCAGGAGGCAACACATGTATAAAGATATTATCTAAATAAAGTCGGGGGCTTCCCTGGTGGCCCAGTGGTTAAGAATCTGCCTGCCAATCCAGGGGAAATGGGTTCGATCCCTGGTCAAGGAAGATCCCACATGCCTCAGAGCAACTAAGCCTGTGTGCCACAACTGCTGAGCCTGTGCACCTAGAGACTGCTCCACAAGCAGAGGAACCATCACAAGGAGAAGACTATGCGCCACAACTAGAGAAAGCCTGCACAGCCAAAAATAGACAAATACATATTTTTAAAGAAAGGAAAAAAAATTTTTTTTAAGGAATAAAGTCAAACCGGAAGTCAAAACCCACAGTTGAGATGAGATCTTCCAGGTTGGATGTTAAGACTCCCCAGGACCTGTCCACCCATCTCCACCTCTAGGATCCAAGAACAAGAAATCCAAGTGGGGTCAGGGGACTGCCAGAACCTGGGGGCGTTACACACTGCTTGATGGAGAACCGTGGGAGCTGAGCACTGTCCCCACAGAAGGCGGATTCTTTTTTTATTTTTGAAAACTAGGGTTTTGGTTTTTTTTTTAATTGGAGGATAATTGCTCTACAATGTTGTGTTGGAGAAGGCTGATTCTGACAGAAGGGTTTCACAGATTTTATGAACTCCAAAAATTATCACATAGCATCTCCTGTAAAGGCCTTTCCTGAATCACAACCCTCTCCCTTCTCCCCACTTCATCTACTCACATGTAAATGGAAATGGGGGGCAAGGGGTGCCTTAGAAGAAGAAGCAATTTTTCTTTTGTCACATTTGTTCAATGACCTTTTCCCAGTTTATCATTTATCTGTAGACTTTGTTTATGGTATTTTTCACATATGAGTTTACATTTTCTCGACAATAAAATTTCAGTCTTCAAATATTTCCCTTAGGATTTTTGAGCTCAAGTCTGGGGCTCCGAATGTTTGATAAACCTTCTTTTTCTTTGTTGTTCTTTTTCTGACCCCATGGTGGGTGGATCTTGTTTCTTTGCCAGGGATTGGATCCATGCTCCCTGCCTTAGAAGCAGGGAGTCTTAATCACTGGACCACCAGGGAAGTCCTCTCTGTTTTTCATGCATCAATTTGGAAGATTATAAAAAACTAAGAGCTCACAAAGACAAGATCAGCGCTATCTTAGGCAAAGGGCTCTTCCACACAAGCCAAGCTGTGGTTTGCTGCCCCACTGACTTTCTAAAAAATTTAGTACTGTATTTTGTTCTGGAGATAACTGGTGAGCATTCAAGTACGGACAGGACACTCTGTCCTTTTAAAATACGTCTCAGGGGAAAAACATCTTTCAGGCATCACTGATCAGAATGCACAATTAAAAAAAAAAGTACTATGCGATTGGCTTGTTTTAATTTTTTGTACTGTGTGAATGATGTCTTGGATTATGTTTCCCCCTTTGCACTGGATGCTGGGATGGTCAGATCCAATTTTCCTTTAATAAAATAATGTATCTTCCCAAAGCATGTGTTTGGGGAATTCATATTTGCTCTAACTTTAGAGTTTTCCTCTATCTTTTCTTTTTCTTCCCTCCAATTTACCTTTTATACTCATCTTTGATATGGTATAACAAGCACTTTTAAAAGGGTGGGAAAGAAAAGAATGCAGAAGAGAGAGAAATGGAAGAGCAAGACATAGAAAATTTTCCCAAAGCACATACTTGGCAAGTGCATTAATTATTTATATTACCAAATTACATTTAACTTCACCATGGGATTCTTTCATGCAAAGTTCTCTGAAAACATTTACATTTCCATTTGCTTTATTAAAAAACCATTCCTGATAAGCACAGTATCTTTTCAACACATCTGCTGTATAAAGTGAACTTTATCTGTATTTCAAAATTGAGAAAACTACCCATATTGAGCAAAAACTGTAACGCGGAAAACTCAGCTATGGGCTGAACTTGACTATTATCTACCCAGCTCCCTTTGGGTGTTTCCCTTTATTTACTCTAGCTGGCCTTATGATTAAGTGTTTGACACATGTCAGCCCATATATTTCTTCTAATCCTCATTATGAAGAGACTGAGGGGCTTCCTGTTGGCGAAGTGGTAAAGAATCCCCCTGCAATGCAAGGGACCGAGGAGATGTAGGTTCAATACCTGGATCAAGAAGATCCCCTGGAGTAGGAAATGCCAACCCACTCCATTATTCTTCCCTGAAAAATACCATGGACAGAGGAGCCTAGTGGGTTGCCGTCCAAAGTGTCGTCAAGAGTCAGACACGACTGAGCACACAAACACACGAAGAGGCTGAGAAGTCACAAGATCACTCACAGAAACTCAAGCCAATTGCAAAAAGACAAGACTTCCTTTCTCCTCTGCCTAGGTTTTTGCCACCAGATCACCTGTATCCTCATTCTCAAATAATTCCAATTATATTCTCCATGCTAATTAGCAAAAACAAGCAGTTCATACCTATGCATTCTCTCTCTCTCCCTCTCTCACACTCACACACATATAAGTGTCTGCTAATTATGTTGTATATCTAACTTAATGTAAATCATTTCTGGATAAAAATTGAAAATTTAAGTTCTGATCACCTTACACAGATTTAGGATGACTATTGTCAAAAAAAAGGAGAGAGAAAAAAAAAACAGAAAATAACACCTGCTGGGGAGTGGGGAGGATGGGAGAAATTGGAACCCCTGTACATTGCTAGTGGGAATGCAAATTGGTGCAGCTGCTGTGGAAAATAGTATGGAGGTTCCTCAGAAAAAGTTAAAAATAGAATTACCATATGATCCAGCAATTCCGCTTCTGGGTATATATCCAAAGGAATTGAAAGTGAGGCCTCAAAGAGATATTTGTACATCCACGTTCATAGCAGCATTATTCATAATAGCAAAGAGATGGTAGCAGGTCAAGTATCCATTGACATTTTAATGGAAAATGTGATATATACACAACTGAATATTATCCGACCTTTTTAAAGAAGGAAATTCTGTCACATGCTACAACATGGATGAACCTTGAGGACGCCATGCTAAGGAAAATAAGCCAGTCAGCAAAAGACAAACGGGGTGTGGCTCTACTAAGCTGAGGTATCTAGAGAGGTCAAATTCATAAAGACAGAAAGCAGAAGCATGGTTGACAGGGGCTGGGGTTTGGAGGAAACGAGGAAATGTGATGTAGTTTAATGCATGCAGTTTCGGGTTTCCAAGATGAAGAAGTTTTCTAGAACTGTTACACAGCAACGCACACATCACACTACTAAACAGCACACTTAAAAATGGTTGTGTGGCCTCAGTCATTCAGTCGTGCCTGACTCTTTGCGGCCCCCTGAATTGCAGCCCGCCAGGCTCCTTTGTCCATGGGATTTTCCAGGCAAGAATACTGGAGTGGCCATTTCCTTCTCCAGGGGATCTTCTCGACCCAGGGATGAAACCCACACCTCCTGTGTCTCCGGCACTGCAGGCGGATTCTTTACCGCTGAGCCACTGGGGAACTATTTAACTTCGATAACACCCTTCTCCCTTGTGATTTATGGCCCAGTTTGAAAATGGGCCAAAGACCTTACCAGACACTTCACCATGGAAGAAGGGCAGAAGACAAATAAACATATGTAAAAATGTTCTGCATCATATGTCATCAGGGAAATGCAGATTAAAACAATGATGAGGGACTTTCCTGGTGACCTAGTGGCTGAAAATACACCTTGCAATCCAGGGTATTGCAAGAACTAACTCCACATGCCTCAGAGCAACTAAGCCTGCGAGCTGCAACTACTGAGCCCTTGTCTCACAACTAGAGTCCATGCGCCACAACAAAAGGTCCTTCATGGTGCAACTAAGACATGATGCAGCCAAATAAATATTTTAAAGGAAAAAAGCAACAATGAGATACCACAGCCCAACAGTTAGAATGGCCAAAATCCAGAATGCTGGAGAGGGTGTGCAGCAACAAGAACTCTCATTCATTGCTGGTGGGATAACCACTTTGGAAGACAAGTTGGCAGTTTCTTACAAAACTAAGCATACTCTTAACATATGACCCAGCAGTTGTGCTCCTGGTATTTACACAAAGGAGTTCAAAACTTATGTCTACAAAAAAACCTGCACAGGCATGTTTATAGAAGCTTTATTCATCATTGCCAAAACTTGGAAGCAACCCATATGTCCTTCAGTAGGTGAATGGACAAATAAACTCTGGCAGACCCAGACAATGAAATATGATTTGGTGCTAAAAAGGATTTGGTGCCATCAAGTCATAAAAAGACCTGAGGAAACTTACATGCATACTACTAAATGATAAAAATCAATCTGAAAAAGTTGCATTTGGTAGAATTCCAATTATATGACATTCTGGAAAGACAAAATTATGAACAGGGTAAAAAGACTACTGGTTACCAGAGGTTAGGGAAGACAGAGAGAACAGGTGGAGCATAGAGAACTTTTAGGGCAGTGAAACTATTCTATATGAAACTGTAGGGACTTTCCTGGTGGTCTAGAGGCTAAGATTCTTTGCTCCCAATGCATAGAGACCCGGTTCGATTCCTGGTCAGGGAACTAGATCCCACATGTTGTAACTAAAGATCCTGAATACGGTGACTAAGACTTGGTGCAACCAAATAAATAAGTATTAAAAAAAAAAAGAAACTGTAATTACAGAGATGTATCATTATCTATTTATTCAAACTCAACACTAAAAGTACACAATGGACTCTCAGTGATCATTATGTATCAGTGTAGTTCCATCAACTGTAACATACTTATCACTCTGGTGGGAGATATTTTTAGTGTGGGAGGCTTGCCTGAGGGCTGGGGGCGGGGTGCAGCAGGCATACAGAAGTCTGTACTTTCCACTCAATTTTTCTGTGAACCTAAAACTGCTGTAAAAAGGTAAAGTCTATTTAAAAATAATAATTTTTAAAATGGTTCCAATGGTAAAATTTTATGTTATGTGTCTTGTTTAGTTGCTCAGTCGTGTCTGACCCTTTTGTGACCCCCTGGGCTGTAGCCCTCCAGTCCCCTCTGTCCGTGGTATTTTCCAGGCAAGAATACTGGAGTGGGATGCCATTTCTTCTTCCAGGGGATCTTCCTGACCCAGGGATTGAACCCATGTCTCCTGCATTGCAGGCTGATTCTTAATGCTGAGCTACCAGGGAAGCCCGTTATGTGTTTAGCTGCAATTAGAAAAGAAAACTCCTTTGGTCTCAAAAAGACTAATCAAAGTCTATCAGTTGGGGAGACTCAGAATTTGACTTTAATGAGAAAAGATTGATAAATTCATGTTTGCAAATGTAATTATTCATATCAAGAAAACCACCTATTTTAATTTAAGCATTAAATCCTGATTAGTCATATTCTAACCCAAAAAGTTGGAAGGGCTTTATTCAGGAGATTTATCCATTTGTCTAAGACTTTAAGCTCTGAAATGTTCATTTATCTTATTCACATCTTCCCACTCCACCCACACGCTTCTTTCTCCTTCCCTCTCCACCCCCAACCCCACCACCGTCATGAAGTGCCTTTCCCTACCCTCCCCTCTCCCCGTGCCCATCTTTCTTTTAAGTTATTTTATTTTTTGGCTGTGCCATGAGGCACCTGGGCTCCTTCCCTGGTGGCTCAACAATAAAGAATCTGCCTGCAATGCAGGAGACTTGGGTTCAATCTGGTTAGGAAGATTCCCTGGAGGAGGGCATGGCAACTCACTCCAGTATTCTTGCCTGGAAAATCCCATGGACAGAGGAGCCTGATGGGCTACATACAGTCCATGGGGTCACAAAGAGTCAAACACAACTGAAGTGACTTTGCTTGCATGCTTAAAATCTACAATAGGAATAGAAAAGCCAAACTGAGGACTATAGCCTGGATGACAGCCTCCCAGGTAACTCTGAGGAACTGCTCTGGAGAAGCATGATTTTCAGCACAGTTTACTCTCTTGTCAAAACAAAGACCATCAAACAAGCCAGGGTACATTCTTTCAAGGCTTAAACAAAGCAAAACAAAATCAGATCAGCACACACACAGTTTGTCGGTACCAGTTCAGGCCCTGGGAAGGAAATCTTACTGAAAGGGACCCACACTGGGATCCCAGGAAGAGAGGCATTTAACCTGTATTTTTAACATGGCTATTCTTTACTTCTGGTCAATGTGCCCTTTTCTCTGTTAGTTAAAACAGAAAAGAGAAAGTGTTAGTTGCTCAGTTGTGTCCAACTCTGCAACCCTATGAACTGTAGCCAGTCAGGCTCCTCTGTCCATAGGCTTCTCCAGGCAAGAATACTGGAGTGGGCTGCTATTCCTTTTCCCAGGGGATCTTCCCAACCCAGGGATCAAACCCAGCAGGATTGCAGACAGATCCTTTATGGTCTAAGCCACCAGGGAAGCCCAGATGTACAATGCCCAGACGTAAAATGTTTTAAAATTAAAACAGATGTACAATGTATGTTTGATAGGCTACCAAAAGGCTGTTGTAGTCAGCAAACATTTCAAGTTAATTCCTATATAAGCCAGAATGACTTCCCCAGACCTCAATATGTGAAATTCTCTTTTATCAGTGTGTGTACACATGCACACACTTTAGGATAAGAGTAGAATTTGGCAGGCAAGCAAGTCACCCTGGAAGCCACGGAGAGATCTCCATGTTTCGAAAGTGGAGACCTACCCAGGCGACTAGGGGGGATGGTCCATGAGGTGGAAGAGGTCAGTCCTTTGGTGGGAAGAGGAAAGTGACCCAACTTCAGGCAAAGTGGACTCACTGAATCTGAAGGAGGAAAGGCTAGCGATTCAGGAGAAGGTCATGAGTCCCACTCATGTACAAATGAATCCAGTTATGTATGTCAAAAGTCTTCAGAAAGCAGCATGACATATATACACTACCATGTGTAAAATAGTAAATGGGAAGCTTCACCGTAAGCTATCATCCTGGGGGCTTGTCCAGGATCTTTAGGACAAGGTAAGGACACTCAGAGCCCTAGCCTTTCTGCTTTTTCAGTATACACATTTTCTGCTTTACTTTACTAACTCTATGCTGTGCTTGTGTGAATGAATGACACGCCCTACGCAAAGCAAGTGATAAGCCCTGCTCTGCAGTTTCGAGGTGCTTCGTAATGACTGAAGGCAGCCCCCAAAAGGGGAGCCTTGTCAGGGTTTATACCCACCTGCCAATGCCAAGAGACACCCAGTGGAGCAGCCAGAAACGGGCACAAAGCGTGTGGACCGAACTTTCCTTTCTCAGTCACCTTTTCCTGGTCTCTTTGACCATTTCATAATTGTGTGGGGAATTAGAACTACTTATCTAATCTTTTGGATCACAGACTTTCAAGGGACTTGCGATCCATACTGTTACTATGTACTTTTACTAGATCCCATGTATGGAAGAGCCTAGCCTTGCTATGAGCCAAAAGTTATGTGAGTACATTGGGAGCAAGGCAGAGCTCTAGCTCCAGGAACATCTTTCAGGCTAGAGGTCACTCTCTTGGCTGCCTGCCTCAGGGGCCAGAGTCCTCAAAGTGAGTCCTTGTCATTGCTGCGCCTCTGAACTATGTGGATGGAAGCGCTGCTACCGAGCATGAGTTTCTAAGAACATAGATCAGAAATCCCAGATTGGAAGTACAGCGGGGTTCTTCCTTTGTAGAGCTAGCTCTTAGCGGACTAGAGAAAGCTCTCCAATGGCTTCTGTCTCAACTCCTTAGATATTTCTTTTGTGGAATCTGTGGAAATGAACTGGAAGGATTGGTCCTGGTAGCTTGAGGACAAAAATCACTTTTTCCTCTCTGGTCAACCCTCCACAGCCTCTTTCTCTATCACATATACTGGTATGGTGACACTCAGAAGGGACATCTTAGTTATTGTTCGTCTCTTTATGACTCACTGCTTCTACTGTGGTCAGGACTGTACTCAGGAATGTGCATAGGCACATGGAGCACGGATGCGTCCCCTAGTAGGCGTAGCTTGGGAAACATTCCAGGAAAGCTACTCTGCTCCACCCCAGGTGGCATCAGAAGAAAAGGGCACATCAAACAAAGGTCTTGGTGGTAAGGAACTGGAAATCAATTTGGGATGCCATCAGGTCTACCCCTGGTACGTCTCCACCCCATCTCAGTGGTAGAACCAGGAGGGACAAGTAAGGTGCCTGTGTCAGGAAGTGACAGACTAAGTCCGGCCAGGGAAGGAAAGCTTTGGTGGAAAATCTGTCTATACCCCCATCTAGAGCAAGGAGGGACACCTCCGGTGGAAAGAAGCCATGGCTGTGGATGCCACTTTTTTCTCTCCTACAGATGGGAGCTAGCAGTTCCAGAACCACTCTTTTACAGTGTATTTAAAAAAAAACTGGGACAAGTTGGATCCCCAGAATTTTTACAAAAAGACAAACCTGATCTTCTTCTGTGATACTGAATGGCCACAGTATCCTTTGGAAGACAGGGAACGCTGGCCTGTTGAAGGGTCTCTTAATTACAATACTGTTTTACAACTAGACAGGTTCTGTAGAAATGAAGAGAAATGGGCAGAAGTGCCATATGTGTTGCTCTTTATCTCTCTGCAAGACATGGCAGACTTATGTCCTAAGGGTGCAGATTTGGGTGTGAAACCTTCAGCTCCTTCCTGTCTGCTAACTTTCCCCTGTATCTATCTGGGGCTCCCAACTGAACAGGCTGAGAATCAGGGCACCCTTCCAGCAGGGGTTGCCTCAGTCTGGGTAGAATTTCAAACACTCCCAATTGTGGTCAAGACTATTTAGAGGATCCAAAAAGATGCCTTTATGGAACTAACTTATGACCTTACTTGGAGAGATGTAATGAACACCTTCGGACAGATGCTGACTGCTGACTCCAGAGCTTGAGTTTTGGGGGAAGCTACTACTTTTGGAGATGAATGACTTGAGCGTGAGGCAAAGGGAAAGAGGAACATGAAATAGCCCTCCTCTCTACTGGGAGCTAAGCAGTTCCCATAACAGAGTCACTTTGCTAGAAGTAATCCTGAAGGACTTAAGCGAGTGCACACTAAGACTTTAAACTATGCCAACCTGGCTGACATAGAACAGGAAGAGAATAAAACTCCTCATAAATTCCTAGATAGACTTTGGGAGCAGAGAAGGCAATGGCACCCCACTCTGGTACTCTTGCCTGGAAAATCCCATGGACGGAGGAGCCTGGTGGGCTGCAGTCCATGGCGTCACTAAGAGTCAGACACGACTGAGCGACTCCACTTTCACTTTTCACTTTCATGCATTGGAGAAGGAAATGGCAACCCACTCCAGTGTTCTTGCCTGGAGAATCCCAGGGACGGCAAAGCCTGGTGGGCTGCCGTCTATGGGCTCACACAGAGTTGGACACGACTGAAGCAACTTAGCAGCAGCAGCAGACTATGGGAGGCTTTCTGAAAGTTTACTGACATTGATTCTGAAAGTTCAGAGAGAGAAATAATCTTAAAAGATAGATTTCTCACTCAGTTGGCTCCAGATATCTGCCGTAAGTTATGAAAACAGGTGTTTGGACCAAATCAGTCTTTAAAAAACGGTTACAACTGGTTCAGACAGTATATTACAGTAGAGAATATGAGGAGGAAAACAGGAGGCAGAAAAAAAAAAAAGAACCAGGCAAAAGACTGAAGCCCCAGCATGGCTGTTAGATCTGCTATGAAACAGCATGTGGAAAAATGCCCAGAGGAACCCAGGTGAAAAGGGACTTGTTATTACTATGAAAAGGAGGGGCATCTCAAGCAGGATTGCCCTCAGGCATCTAAGCCACCAGGGCTCCCTGTTGGGTCTGTAAAGGACCACACCTGAGGAGAGACTGCCCTCTGAGGCACAGGCCCCAGGGTCAGACTCTCAGGACAATCAGGACTGAAATTGCCTGGGGGTCCTCACACAAACTCCTGTCCTAATTACACCTAAGGAACCCCAGGTATTAATAACTGTGGGGGGCCAATCAGTCGATTCCTTTTTGGACACTGGGGCAACTTTGTCAGTGTTCACTGAAGTCCCTGATCCTCCCGATTGACTACCATAATGAGATTATCTGGATGGGCCAAATGTTATTATTTCAGTTGTCCTTTATGCTGCAACTGGGTCTCTGTACTATTTTCTAGAGTTTCTAATCGTCCCAGAGACTCCCTCACCTCTTCCGGGGAGGGATATACTGAGCAAGGTCCAGGCCTCTGTTTTCATGAATATGGAACCTGCTCTTTTTAATTGTCAAAATGTAAATCCTAGAGTGTGGGCTGATGAAAAACCTGTGGGTTGGGCACAAAATACTGTTCATGTTGTTATCAAGCTCAAAGACCCTCACCTATTTTCACAACAAAAGCAGTATTTGCTAAAGCCGAAGGTTTAAGGAGTGGGTGAAATCTTACTGTACTGACTTCTCATGATGCAAGTGGGATCTTAAACTCTGATCTTAAGTTCAGAGCAACAATGCTCCATCTTTAAAGCTACTGTAACTCATGGAGTGTCAAAAATTCTAGGAATAGAATATCACTTACACTGTTCCTGGAGACCCCGATCTTCAGGAAAGTTTGAAAAGGCTAATGCCATTATTAAAAGACATCCATGTAAACTAACTCAGGAAACACAGACAGTTGGTTTAAAGTTTCACCCATGGCTTTAATGAGGGCTTGAACTGTTCCTAAGAAGAAGAGACTATCTCTGTGAGAGACTGTTTTTGCTCACAGATATTGTCATAGACGGAGAAGGCAATGGCACCCCACTCCAGTACTCTTGCCTGGAAAATCCCATGGATGGAGGAGCCTGGTAGGCTGCAGTCCATGGAGTCACACAGAGTCGGACACGACTGAGCAACTTCACTTTCACTTTTCACTTTTATGCATTGGAGAAGGAAATGGCAACCCACTCCAGTGTTCTTGCCTGGAGAATCCCAGGGACGGGGGGCCTGGTGGGCTGCCGTCTATGGGGTCGCACAGAGTCAGACACAACTGAAGCGACTTAGCAGCAGCAGCAGCATTGTCATAGATCCTGAAGCCTCAGAATTTAACTATGTGACTCAGCTTTCAGCTTCTCAACCTCCTCATCAATTGAAAACTTCCCATGGTGAGTTTCTCCACTTCAAGGAAAGGACTTTCTTCAGCTCTGCGAATACCTTCACCAACAACAATCATATGTGACCTCTTCTGGATCTGATGACATCTAACAATCCTAAAACGGACTGATGTCTTTTAATTTTGATTATGTTTTAACTTGGTTTAATGACTATTTTGCCTTACATCGGTAACTGTAAAATGAGGTTTGTTTCTAACAGTCTGAGAGCTTTTAAGTTACAAATGGTTGTTCAAGCTCCTATGAGTGTCATAACCTCCTCCAATTTTTACTTGGGGCCCCTGGACCAGAGACCCTGAATATGAAGATTAGGAGAATATGTTGCCTCAACAATTTAGGGATGACGCCCCCAGCAGCAGGAAGTAGTTATGGAATGAAAATGACACTTCTTTCCTTTGGTAACATAATTCTCCTAAAAGAAAAGGGTTGGGGGGAGGGGATGAGAAAGTCAATTCCTAGGCAGGTTGATAAGAAGTGCAGGGTCCCCAAGGAGGAGAAAGGGATCCGGAGCCCTCAAGAAGGAGAAAGGGGTCTGAGGCTCTCAAGGAGATAAGGACAAACTTTTTTCTACATTGCTTTGTCCTAGTCAATATAACAATGTATTTTGCTTGAAGACAAGCTTCTCCTTAACAAAAACCTTCTGACTAATCTTATTATCTTAAGACATATATTGTGGGAGTGGGTCTGGTAAGACCTTTCTATTTTTAGTTCTAATCTTGTTAATTTAAGATGTATGTTGTAGGAGTGGGTCTGGTTAAAGTATATAAGGCCTTGATAAGACTAGTGTGTGGGGGGCTTTCTCCACCCCCTCTTCTGATGGCTATGTCAGACACCTTCTCTGTTCCTTTTCAGACTTTAATAAAACTCTGCTACACAAAAGCTCTTGAGTGATCAAGGCTGGTTCCTGGCCCTAAAGCTAAATCTTCTTCTTTGGAGATCACAAATCCGACACTGTTCACAGTAAGCTATCACAACTATCCTCCAATAGGAAAAAAAAAAAAAATCATAGCCAAGGGATATTGGGACTTACCTGGTGGTCCAATGATTAGGACTCTGAGTTTCCACCATAGAGGGCGCAGGTTAGATTACTGGTCAGGGAACTAAGCTCTTGTATGCCTTGTGGAGCTGCCAAAAATTTTTTAAATAAGCAAGTAGAAAAAAAAAAATCATGGCCAAGTTTTGTTTATTTCAGGAAAGGGAGAATGATTTTGCATTAAATCTCCTAATATAATTTGCCATGTTAACATGCAAAAGTAAAATATATCATCTCCTCTCAAAAGATTCAGAAAAGATATGCAATATAGGTCAAAGTCCATTACGTCGAAATTTCTTTTTCTATTTTTTAAAAATAAACATGCACGTGCACAGAGGTTTCTGGAAATGGGATGATACCACACTCGCTGTTTGGGGCAATGACCTTCCCTCTCCCTCACCTTCTTCTATTTCAGGTCCCCCATTGCCATACCTCCTATTACTCATTTTTCTCCAAAGTCTAACAGTGCCACACACACCCACATCTACATATGTACACTGATATAGAAATGAAGTGGACACTATTAAATAAAAATAATAGTATTTACAGTCTGTTTTGCATCATACTTCTTTTCACAGAACAATACCTCCAGGAGTTCCTTGCAAGACAACTGATATGACCTTAATTTATTCTTTATTTTCTTCTAGTTTTACTGAGACATAATGGACACACAGCACTGTATAAATTTACAATGTAATCATTTAAGCATAATGATTTGACTTACATACATACTGAAATGATTATCCCAGTAAGTTTAGGGAACATCCATCATCTCAGATGGATACAAAATTAAAGAAATATATTTAAAAATAAAAGTTTTTCCTTGTGATGAAAATTCTTAGGATTTAGCCTAACAACTTTCATATATAACAGACAGCAATTTCGATTATGTTTATCATGTTATACATTCCATCCTAGTACTTATTTATTTTATAACTGGAAGTTTGTACCTTTTAACCACCATCGTCCAATTTCTCCTCCCCATTCCCCACCTCTGGTAACCACAAATCTGATATTTTTTCTATAAATTTGTTTTTGAAGTATAATTGACCTACAATGCTGTTATTTCCTTTTACACAAAATAGTGATTTGGTACTTCCATACATTTCAAGATGATCACCACTGTTCATCAGTGATATTGGTCTGTTTGAGAAGGATAGGTATTAACTCTTCTCTAAATGTTTGGTAGAATTCACCTGTAAAGCTGTCTGGTCCTGAACTTTTGTTTGCTGGGCATTTATTTTTAAATTACTGATTCAATGTCATTACTAGCAATTTGTTCATATTTTCTGTTTCTTCCTGGATCGATCTTGGGAGATTGTTGCTAGGAATTAGTCAATTTATTCCAGATTGTCCATTTTATTGGTGTATAACTATTTGCATTAACTTATAATGATTCTTTATATTTCTGTCCTGTTGGCTGAAACCTTTCCTTTTCCATTTCTGATTTTATTTATTTGGACCCTGTTTTTCTCTTGATGAATCTTAATAAAGGTTTATCAATTTTGTTTATCTTTTGAAAGAACTAGCTCTTAGTCTCACTAATCTTTTTTTAGTCTCTGTTTCATTTATTTCTACTCTGATCTTTATGACTTCTTTCCTTCTGCTTACTTTGGGTTTTGTTTGCTTCCTTTTTTTTTTCTAGTTCTTTTATGTTCAAGGTCAGGTTGTTTATTTCAGAATTTGTCTTGTTTCCTGGGGTAGATTTGTATCACTCTAAACTTTCCTCTTAGAACTGCTTCTGGTGCATCTCATAGATTTCAGACTGTTGTTTTCATTTTCATTCATTTTGGGGTATTTTTTAAAAATTTCTCCCTTGATTTCTTCTGTGATCTACTGGTTGTTTAACCTCCATGCATTTGTGTTTTTGCCATTTTTTTTTTCTTGTGGTTGATGTCTAGCTAATGGCTGTTTAACTAACATTCCACAATGTGGGTGAACCATGGCTCAGCCATCTCCACTTACAGGCTCATGCTCAGTCACTTCTGTCCAACTCTTTGCAACCCCATGGACTGTAGCCCTAGAGGCTCCTCTGTCCATGGGGGTTTTACAGGCAAGAATACTGGAGTAGGTTGTCATGCCCTCCTCCAGGGGATCGTCACAGGGATCAAATCCACGTCTCCTGTGTCTACTGCATTGCAGGCAGACTGTGCCATTACTACTGAGCCACTGGAGCAGCCCCTCCCCACTTACAGGCCTTTGTTTTTTTCTAGTTCTGGCCTCTACAAACACCACAGGCAAACACTCTTGTATTCCTGTCATTACAAACTTGGAACTTTTTTCCCACAGGAAAGATTCTCAAGAGCCAGATTCAAAGACCAAAAACCATATATATATACATCAAATGGTACATGCTGCCAGATCATCTCCCAACGGCCCCCAAAATCTTCTCCTCCCCTCCCGTCATGAGAGAACTCTTTAAGTTTTGCCAGTCTGCTGTATATAAAGTAGTGACTCATGTTTATTTCAATTGCAATTTTCCTGATGGTTTATAAATTTGAGCTTCTTTTACTTTTATTTAGCTTTATTTTTATCAAAGTTCTACATCTACATAGTTCAACAAAGTCAAATAGAGGCCTCGGATTGGAGAGGGCAAATCCAACACGCTTATCTACCTCTGTTACCTCCTGAGATCCTATGAAAATGACAGTAGAGATGGGTTTCTTAAAGGCATAAAGGAGCTCCCAGATAGTGCTTGCCTTTTTTCAGTTGGCTGGTGGCATTCATTCTGTTATTTTGCATATCTTTTTTTTTTTTGCTGCACTGGGTCTTGAATGCAGCGTGCAGGCTCTCCAGCTGTGATGTATTTCAACTATCCTCTGGTGCAGAACATTAAAGACCTGTTTATATATTTTCTTTGTATAATTTTATTTATTTATTTTTGGCTCTCTTGGGTCTTTGTTGCTGCATGCAGGCTTCTTGTGGTGGTGGTTTCTCTTGTTGGGGCTCCCAGGCTCTGGAGCACAGGCTCAGTAGTTGTGGCCCATGGGCTTAGTTGCTCCATGGCATGTGGGATCTTCCCAGATCAAGGATTGAACCCGTGTCTCCCGACAGGTGGATTCTTTACCACTGAGCCACCAGGGAAGGCAGCCCCAGGATTTTGTTCTTACTATAAGAACAATAAGAACAATATGAGGATGTGCGGATTCGGGGGTGGGTGATGGAACTGTTGGTGTGTTAATTACAGTGGTGGTTATATAACTCTATGCATTGGTCAAAATTCGAAGAACTGTACACTAAAAAGCTTTACTTTATGTAACTGAAACCTAACTTTTTTTCATGAAGAAAAACAAGTTATCTGGTAAGTTCAGCTTTCTCTGAATCACAGTTTTGACTCAGTTGTGAAACACAACATCACTTTGAGTACCCCCAAATAATCTACTTAGTCTCTGGGACAAGCAGGGCAGATTTCACTGGAGATTTTGTTTGGGGAAAAAGAGGTTTACATTCCAAAGTGCCTCTCAGATAGAGAATATCTGTGGCCTCTTTCCTCTTCCGGCTACTTCTCCATCCCCTAGGGACCTGATCTCTACACTCACCCCAAATTCCTCTGCCTGGATTTTGAAGAACAGTTTAGCTTTCTGCCTTGTGCTCTCAAACTGACAGACCAGGTGTGACTGCATGGTTGGATGTAGTTGCACATTCGTTGTTGTTCAGTCGCTCAGTCATTTCTGACTCTGCAACCCCTATGCAGCTCTCCAGGCTTCTCTGTCCACATATGCCTTTAAAAATCATTTTAGAGACTTCCCTGGTATCCCAGTGGTTAGGGCCCTGCACGTCCACTGCAGGGAGCCCAGGTTCAATCCCTAATCAGGGAATAAAGATCTTGCATGCTTCAAGGTGCAGTCAAAAAATAAATCACTTAGAAGCAATATTTTTTGGTTTAATGGTATTGAAGGTAACCACATCACTGTACTCAGAAAAACTGCACTCTGCCCCCCACCCCCCAATGCTAGGCATTGGGCTATGGAGCACTCAGGGGCTTGGAGGAGAGAGTCCCAGTGAGACATCTCAAGGCAGCTTCTTCTTTCTCAGGGCCATTGATCTTTTTTTATTATTCAGTTCAGTTCAATTCAGTTCAGTCACTCAGTTGTGTCCTACTCTTTGTGACCCCATGAATCGCAGCACGCCAGGCCTCCCTGTCCATCACCAACTCCCGGAATTCACTCAGACTCACGTCCATAGAGTCAGTGATGCCATCCAGCCATCTCATCCTCTGTTGTCCCCTTCTCCTCCTGCCCCCAACCCCTCCCAGCATCAGAGTCTTTTCCAATAAGTCAACTCTTTGCATGAGGTGGCCAAAGTACTGGAGTTTCAGCTTTAGCATCATTCCTTCCAAAGAAATCCCATTATTATTGGAGTATAATTACTTAAGAATGTTGTGTTGTTTCTGCTGTACAATGAAGTGAATCAGCTCTGGGTATACACATAGCCCGGCATGCTACAGTTGAAGGGGTCACAAAGAATCAGACATAACTTAGAGACTAAATAACAGTCTCCCTCGTGGACCTCCCTTCCACCCACACCCCTCCAACCCACCCCTCTAGGTCATCACAGAGCACCCAGCTGAGCTCCCTGTGCTGTACAATGGCTTCCCACTAGTGATCTACCTTACATGTGGTACTGTATATATGTCAATGCTATTCTCTCAATTGTCCTCCCCTCCCCTTCCCCACCCTGTGTCTATAAGTCTGTTCTCTACATCTGCTTCTCTATTCCTGCCAGCACACAGGTTCATCTGTAACGTTTTTCTAGTGATCTTTATGTAGCAAAAGGGGAGTAGAGAAAAACCCTGCTCACTTGTATCTCTCCTTTATCTTCAAATTCTTTTTCTACTAGATCCTTCTCTTACATATTTAAATATGCTGAAATCTGTTCAGCTTTAAAAAAGAAAAAAAAACCTCCCTCAAGTCCTATGCCCCAGTCACCATCCTATCTCTTCTCCTTTGTGGCCACATGTTCCAGAAAGGACTGTGCCTGTTCCTCCGCCTCAGTAAAGCTCTCTAGCCCAGCTCCCACCCCCAGCCACTTTCCAACTGGGCTGCGGTTCCGATCAGTGTTTCCATGTTGATGAAACCAGCAAACGCTCTGCAGTCCCTCATGTAAATTGATCTTGAAACAACATTTGGCATCGCTGCTCTATAAATACACTCTTCTCTCAGTTCCCACGCCTGGCTTTCCTCCTCCTCCCTGGCTCTTCCTTTTCAACCTCCTTTTAGCTTCCCCCCTGTCCAAATCGTTCCACATTGCCATTTATCTTAGGCTCTTTCTAGACTGTCTGTCTTCTCTCCCTCTAGACCAGCAGTCCCCAACCATTTTGGCACTAGGGAGTGATTTTGTGGAAGACAATCTTTCCAGAGACCGGGGGTGGGGGCATGGTTTGGGGATGATTCAAGTGCATTACATATACTGTGCACTTTGCTTCTAGTCTAAGGCTGCTGATGATTTGATAGGAAGTCCCAGTCTTTGGCTCAGAGGCTGGGGACCCTTGTTCTAGGTGGCACCTACTCCGTGGCTTCATCTGATTAAGACCAAACTCTAGGTTGGTCTTTCTTATGAGTTCCAGACTCATCCATCCAGTGACCTGGTGTGCATGTCTGTTTGGCGGTCTGAAAGCGCTCCATCTCATTCTGGACCACTAGGCTGACTGTCCCTCAGGAAATTGGACTCTCACCTGGTGGCACTCTAAGAGTAACC
This sequence comes from Bison bison bison, assembly GCF_000754665.1. Taxonomy (NCBI): domain Eukaryota; kingdom Metazoa; phylum Chordata; class Mammalia; order Artiodactyla; family Bovidae; genus Bison; species Bison bison. The sequence continues at coordinate 6,063,621 of NW_011494713.1, forward strand.
CTTTTCATCTTTGGGTGATAGCCAATTATTCATTCCAACCTGTTGATATTACTTCCCAGATATTCCTCAAATCCCTTTATTCTCCCATTTCTTCAACCACAGATTTTCTGTTGTTTAGTCGCTAAGTTGTGTCCAACTTTTTTGCAGCCCCATAGACTATAACCCACCAGGCTCCTCTGTCCATGGGATTCTCCAGGCAAGAATACTGGATGGGTTGCCATTTCTTCCTCCAGGGGATATTCCCAACCCAAAGACTGAACTCGTGTCTCCTGCTTTACCACTGAAGACACCTTCATGTTAAACCACTATCATCTCTTTGTCCTAATTGGTCAACCCACACCCATTCTTGTCCTTCTCAAGTTCATTCTCTAAATTTGAAAGAGTGGTCTTTTAATTATGCAAACCTATGCCTGTTGATTTTCTGGTTAAAATTCTTCAATGACATTCCTGAACTCATGTGAAGTCCACAGTTGTTAGCCTGGCCTCCAAGACTCTGCATGTTCTGTTGTCTGCCTCTCTGGTTTCCCTCCAACACTCTAAATCACATCACTCTGACTTCTTTCAGTTATTCACACACATTTTCTTTTATCTTCAGAGCATATGCTGCTCCCTATGTTTACAAAGATCTCCTCCACCCTTTTCTTCCTGCAGCTGTTTCTCGGTTTCCAGGGCTCAGTTTAATGCCACCTCCTCTGCTCCTTCACATTCATTTAAATCTCCATGACAGGCTCTCCAGGTTCCCTGTTCTTCACACTTATTGCAATGATATGTATGATTATTTGTTTCCCTGCTAGACGGAAATTTCCATGTCTGTTTTGTTCAGTCATAGACGCCATTTGTCTTTCCTTTCAGTGACGTGGCACCTAAACTTTCTAGCTTAGAAGAATCAACCAAACAAACAAAAAGAATCAACCATTTAGGGACTTCCCTGGTGGCTCCAGGTGGCACATTTGGTGAAGACTCCACCTGCCAGTGCAGGAGGTGCAGGAGACATCAGCAACACCCCCTGGAGGAGGAAATGGCAACCACTCCAGTATG
>NW_011494713.1:6064802-6077085 GCF_000754665.1 Bison bison bison
GGAGTGGGTTGCCATTTCCTTCTCCAGAGGATCTTCCCAACTCAGGGATCGAACCCAGGTTTCCTGCATTGCGGGCAGATGCTTTACCATCTGAGCTATTCTCCCCTGGAAAATTCCATGGACAGGGGAGGCTGGCAGGCTAAAGTTCCTGGGGTCGCAAAGGGTCTGATATACTGAGCATACTGATATACTATGCATTGGTGGTCCAAGACTTTGCATTTCCACTGCAGGAGGCCCAGGTTCAGTCCCTGGTTGGGGAACTAAGATCCCGCACACCTCAAGACACAGTCAAAAAAATAAAGAACCAACAATTCAGTGAATCCTGGTGGGAGAGGCAGGAAGGCCAAAGACCACCCATTTGCCTTTCGAGGCTCCCCTGAACCTGAGACATGAGCATCCCCCCATCAGGAACATCAACAGAGGATTTGGGATCAAGAACTGATCACACAGGAAGAATTGCAGAGTTGGAAGGATCATTCCTCTCCTTCTGGCAGAAGCAGTGGTGGTGGCTCCAAGAGTGAGTGACTGGGACAGAAACAGTTTTGGTCCTGGCAGTGACAGGGGCTGCCAAGTGAGGTCCTGGCATAGGATTGAAAAGTGTCCTTGCTGTACAGCAGAAACTAACACAATACTGAAAGTCAACTGTACTCCAATAAAACCACAAAAAATAAAATAAAATGACCATCAGTTAAAAAAAAAAGAGAGAGAGAGAGACAGAAAAATGTAGTCCTAGGATTTAGGAACTTCATTGGTTCAGAGGTGTGGCTTTCCAGCCCTCTCCATGGTTCTGTCACTTGTAATGAACTTTTTAAATGACCGTATGTGCATCAGACTATACCACAATCCACTAGTCAGAGGTGACTAATGAATGCAACAGCTATAAATTTAGCATCTCAGAGGAGTTCCTGACATGAAACACATATACTATTAATATTTGCTGGTTAAAGGAATGCATAAAACAAAAGGATCATAGATGTCTTTGTGGACTGAAGAGCCTATATATACTTACAGAGGACAATTTTCAAACTTCACATCTACCTTACATTTAAACAGGTCTTCCCTGGTGGCTCAGATGGTAAAGAATCTACTTGCAGTGCAAGAGACCTGGGTTCAATTCCTGAATTGGGAAGATCCCCTGGAGAAGGGAATGACAACCCACTCCAGTATTCTTGCCTGAGAAATTCCCATGGGCAGAGGAGCCTGGGGGGCTACAGTCCACGGGGTCTCAAAGAGTTGGACACAACTGAGTGACTCACTTTCAACATTTAAGTGGCAAAAGTCACCAAAGTTAAACCAAAGTTTGGAAACACTGCATTTGTTGATATTGGAAATTCATTTAAGACTGTGCTCACTGCATTAATACCTGATTTCTTTTCCCACTAGGGAAAAAAAAAAAAAGAGGGACTTCCCTGGTGGTCCAGTGGTTAAGAATTCGCCTTGCAATGCAGGGGGTGAGGGTTCGATCCCTGGTCTGGGAACTAAGATCCCACGTGCTGCAGGGCAACTAAGCACGTGTGGGACGACTAGAGTCTGTGTGCCAAAATGAAGAGACTGCATGCTGTAATTAAGACCCGATGCGGCCAAATAAATAAATATTTTTTTAAAATCACATCCACCAAAGAATAAAAAGTTGACCCAGCAACCAGGGAGTTAGCCTTATAGCAAGGGCAGTTCACCTGGATCTAAGGCTCCCAGGCTTATAGACTAAAACCCAAAGGAATCCAGAAGTTGCTCTATGAGTAAGAACGTGAGTGAGATCTGGGTCATTTATTGAACCTAGATTTTCTCTTCTGTAAAATCGCAAGAGCAACAACATGGGCTATTGTGAGGATTAAAGAATGTAAGAGCTCAAATCCACTAAGTGCTCTGTGGTGACCTAAATGGGAAGGAAATCCAAAAAGAGGGGATATATGCATACATGCAGCTGATTCACTTTCCTGTACAGTAGAAACTGACACAGCACTGTAAAGCAACTATATCCAATAAAAATTTTTTTTAAAAAGAATATAAGATTCAATTTCTGGTCAGTGCTAAATGGTCCCCCAGTGTTTTCATATTTCCTTCCTCCCTCCAGTCTTCCTTCCCTTGCCCCTCACTCTTCATCTCAAAAAGCGATGTATTTATTAAATCACATGGCTAACACGGCAATGTTTAAGAAGCCAGTGATACTGACAGTTTCTTCATGCTGTTCTCAGCCTGAACTACACTGCACCCAAAATACAGATTCTTTGGCAGGAACGTTATAACACGGATAAAGGCACAGATGATATGAAAATTAACTTTCGGAAATCGTAAAATGTGTATAGGCTTTTTTTTTTCAGATTTATTCCCGATGCTGAACTTGGCGATGCCCACATGGATGGCTTGAAGCTTCAGAAAAATCTATCTTTGCACAAGGCATGTTAATGTTGCCAATATAACAAAATGTGCCACTCACTCTGACAATACTGCCCAGGGTTTGATTCAATTCTGTTATTTCCTAGATTTGGGCTTCCCAGGCGGCTAGTTGGTAAAGAACCTACCTGCCAATACTGGACATGTAGGAGTCGTGGGTTTGACCCCCCTGGGTTGGGCAGATCCCTTGGAGGAGGAAATGGCTACCCACTCCAGTATTCTTGCCTGGGAAATCCCATTGACAGAGGAGCCTGGCGGGCTATAGTCCATGAGGTCACAAAGAGTCAGATGCAACTTAGCGACTGAGCCCATATGCACCATTAGAACAGTTGACAAGTATTTTCAAGAAAATTAGTTATTGCAGAAATCTAATGTTTGGGTTAGAGGCTGTGATTTTCAGGATATAAATAGACACTTAAGAAATCCCAGACATTTGATTTTAAAAAGAGCCCTGAAAAGTGATTTGTTTTAAATTAGCATTTCAACTCTAATTTATGAATGATGTAATATAGGTGAATTATTTAAGACCTCTGAGCCCTGATTCCTTCATCTATAAAATTACCTAATATAGGAGTCTATTAAGTAACAGCAACCACAATGCTCAGCAAAAAGAAAATCCTCACCGGATGCAGTTTTTCTCAGCAGGCAGTGAAGACAATGTGTTAGAAACACTGACTTTTAAAAATTCTCACGAAATCTTGCCATTTGCAACAACATGGATGGATTTGGAGGGCATTATGCTCAGTGAAGTAAGTCAGAGAAAGACAAATTCTGTGTGATATCACTTACATGTGGAATCTAAATAATACAACAAACTAGTGAATAGAACAAAAAAAGAAACAGACTGGAAGATATAGAGAACACACTAGCAGTTACTGGCATAGATGGGAGGGGCAGTATAGGGGCAGGGGAGTAAGAGGTACGGACTGTTAGGTATAAAATAAGTTATAAGGGTACATTGTACAATATGGGGAATAGATTCTGGGTTTAATTAGAAGGCTAAAGAATCAGCTTGGCCCATTCAGCTTAAAGAGATTTCCATAAGCTCTGTTCTTTCTCTTAAGTGCTTCTTATTTTCTTTCCTCTTCTCTCTCCAAAATGAAACTTTTCAAAAATCTGTTGCCACTCTATACAATCTCCCTAGAGTTCAATCCTCCCTAATTCTTTTTTTTTTTTTTTAAAGGCTTAAAATGTATTTTAATAAGTTCATGTTGCATTATTCATTTCTCAGAAAAACTTCAAAGGTATTAGGGACAAATCAAACATGGTACACCAATAAAAAATGCACAGCATAACTACCTAAGATAGGCAAAGCTAAGAGCTACCGTCTGACATTCAGCATACAGCAACCCTGTTCTCAAGATTGTACTAGGCCTATCAAGAAAGCTGTGAATGGCAACATCACAGACACAAAAGGGCCATTTCTGGGTTGTCCTTACCCAAGAAAAAGATGGAGGCAAGTTTAACACAAGATTTTTTTAAAGATACACTAAATGAAAATCTCTAAGAGAAAATGTCTTCCTTGGGACATGAAAGGGTAATATATGGGACATAACAGAACCATAAGTATGTGGTCTGTGACCTCTGTGGACATGTGCCTGAATTCCCACCTGGGAGTGATTCGAACAGTGGGGCCAAGGTCACTGGGGGATGTTTGGGTTTTGTGGTATATGTGGCAGGATCTCTGGGGTGAGACAGCGCACTAAGTCGTGTCCGACTCTTGCGACACCATGGACTGTAGCCTGCCAGGCTCCTCTGTCTATGGGATTCTCCAGGCAAGAATACTGGAGTGGGTTGCCATTTCCTTCTCCTCAATCCTCCCTAATTCTTAAGTTATCTCGAAATATTTGCTACTCCACTTCAGGTAAATTCAATAAAACTGGCCTAAAACTAGCTCTGTGTGTGTGTATTGAAAAAACAAAATTCACTTGGAAGAAATGGGCTTCCGTGGTGGCTCAGTGATAAAGAATCTGCTTACAATGCAGGAGACACAGGTTCAATCCCTGGGTCGGAAAGATCCACTGGAAAAGGAAATGGCAACCCACTCCAGTATTTTTGCCTGGGAAATTCCATGGGTAGAGGAGCCCGGTGGGGTCGCAAAGAGTTGGACATGACTTAGCAACTAAACAACAACAAATTCAATAAAACTAGCCTGAAACTAGCTCTGTGTATATGTGTTGAACACAAAATTCAGTGATTTTCACTATTTTTAGCACGCATGTGGTGACAAGCACTGTCAGTTTTGGGATGCTGTAGAAAACAAACCAGATACAGCACTTAACTGAGAGAGCCTCAGGGCCTCTGAGGCATGGGAACAGACTGTCATAGTTCAGGGTGAACTGTGCTGCAATGGGGGTAAATGCCAAATGTGAGGGGGGCCATCCTGGCAGATGAAACCATATTCACAAGGGCCAAGAGTTAGAAGAGCATGAAGATCTGGTCAGCCTGACCTGTGTTGAGGAGGGAGCCACTGGAGAGTTGAGGCTGAGACAGGCAGAGCCTGATGGGAAGGGCCTGGCAGCAAGCTCACCTGCTCAGTTGCTCAGTCTATTTGAGACCCCATGGGCTGTAGCCCACCAGGCTCCTCTGTCCAGGGAATTTTCCAGGCAAGAATACTGGAGTGGGTTGCCATGTCCTACTCTAGATCTTCCCAACCCAGGGATCAAACTCACATTTCCTACATTGGGAGGCAGATTCTTTACCACTAAGCCAGCCAGGAATCCCGCCAGCAAACTTACGACACTTTACCCTTAAGATAACAGGGAACCATTTGACACCGTGATCTGATCAGAGTTGTACTTGAGAACAATTAACTCTGGCTGTCAAGGAGACCAGTCAGGAAGCTCCCACAGTGGCCCAACAAAGGGGGTTGGGAGGTGGCCTGAATTAAGGGAGGGGAAGGTGGGGAGAAGTAGGTGGAGCTATTTTGAAGGTGGAATTAATAGCCCGTGGTGACAGACTGGAGAAGTGGAGAAGGAAAATAACTGAAGAACTTCGGATTTGGGCAACTGATAGGATACTTGTGTTAATTCACAGACAACATAAGAAGATGTGGAAGGGAAGATGAAGAAGATGAGTTCAGGACATAAGAAATTTAAAATGCCAGTGGTAGGACTTCCCTGGTGGTCCAGTGGTTAAGAATTCACCTTGCAATTCAGGGGCACAGGTTCAATCCCTGGTCCAGGAACTAAGAGCCCACAGGCTGCAGGGCAATTAAGCCTGTGTGCAACAACTACTGAACCCACATGCCCTAAAGCCCATGCTCTGCAGGAAGAGAAGCCACTGCAATGAGAAGCCCAAGCACCACAATGAAGAGAAACCCCTGCTCATTGAATGCAAGTAGAGAAAGCCCAAGTGCAGCAACGAAGACCTGGTGCAGCCAAAAATTTTTAAAAAGAAGTTAACAATCTTAAAATAAAATATCAATGGTAGCTGGATATGTGGATCTGGAGTCCAGCAGAGATCTGCCATGATTACAGCTGTGGACATCCTTCCCATGTACCTGTGAATCAGTGAGTCAAAATCTTAGCTGTGCATAAGAATCATTTTTGGAGATCTTTGTTTTTTTTGAAAAGCCTGTTAATTCATTGAGGTTGAAGAAGTAAAGACATTTTTGTTTGTTGAGCATTTCAAGAAATGATACGAGCTGCCTGTGGGCTGCGGCGGGCGGGGAGGGGGGCAGCAGCGGGTATGTGTGTGTGTATCTTTTACTAAGTGGTAAGCAAACGATTTATGATGTGACTTGTAGCTCTTCTTCCCTCACTCCAAGCTTCCAGCCTCATTTCACTCAGGCAAACTTCAAATTTGCATTTCCAAGTCAAAGACTTGAACAGCAGCTTAACTATCCATTAACACTCAAAACTCTTGGAAACAGCTCAAATGCTCTTTCTGGTTATAGGACTTAGCATGGTCCACTGACTTCTGATTGAGTGCTTTCTGTCTTTTCAGCTGGAGAAATGAGGCCTTTTTCTTTGAACTTATAAACTGATGAATTTCATGACCTTTATATTTGTGTTTCTAAATAAGAAATAATAACAAATGAAGTAGATGACATGGTAATCTTTACAAATTCTCCACTCCAAAGTTTTCACTGTTTTATAATTAATCTAGAAAAGTGGCTGTGACTTTGAACTTCATACCCCTCACAGAGCAGAGCTATTAATAAACAATCCCAGGCTAAAACACACAAAAATTTAAATATCAGGAATGGGGTTTACTAATTCACTAATGATTAAATCATTTATTTGGAATCCTTGCTTTTCTGCAACCAGAATATATAGCTTTTCCTCTGCATTCTGGTTCATTACCTTGTCCATTTACCAAGAGACGTAGGGAGACTCAGAAAAACATCCTTTCTTGTTTCACCAACAAATATATAGAGGAATACTTCTAAGATGTCCGTAACGCCTATACATCATTCTGCTATTCTCAATTCTGCTTTTTAGACCGAACTGTAATTTATTGACAGCAATTACATAATTAAAAGGTCCCAAGACATCATTTAGTCCAATCTGAGACAGCTGAAAACGCAAAAGCATCATCCAGGCTGAAAGGTAGCAGAACCTGGTCTGGTCTTCCAGCTGACTCAACGTCAAGGAATGCTTGGGGAAGATGCCAGGAGCAATTAAAAGGCTCCAGGAGTCTCCTGCTCTTAGTTCCAGCTGCTTTCAGATCAGGAGATACTGATGAAAAACAGTTCCATCTTCCTTCAGCATCTACCACCATCCACACCTTTAAAGACCTAGCCTTCATGGGGAAAAATAGAGCCCATCATGTGTGAATTTCCTCCGTTTTGTGTTGCTCACAGATCTCTCTTCACCTTTTCTCACCTATCTCGTCATTTCCTACTGTGAATATTTCGGTTCAGTGAATTTTGAATGGTTCCAACGGTTCCTCTCCCTCTTTCCAAGGTTAATCTCCTGAGTCCTAAATATATTCTTAATTTTTGTCTTGGATAAGGTCCTGTTTGTGCATGCTTAGTCATTCAGTCATGTCCGACTCTTTGTGACCCCATGAATTGTAGCCTGCCAGGCTCCTCTGTCCACAGGATTCTCCAGGTCATGATCCCAGAGGACCATTATTTATCTGCTCCCTTGCATCTTTAGTATTTCCTTTTGTGCCTTCTCCTAATCCTACATTCACCCCTCCCACCTTCTATACCCCAACCTAAGCAAACAATCTAATCAGCTGGTCTCCTCTTGGAAATCTTCCCCTTCATCTCCAAACTGACTGAGAAGAGTCAACACTTTCTTAGTTGCTATTCATTCTTTGACCCAATTCAATTTAACCTGGGACCTCTCTTTTGCTCTGACAGAAAATGCTCTTGCAAAGATTAGCAGTGATTTAATTGCCAAGTTCAAGCTTCTTTTCAATTCACCCTCTTAAATTGGACAGGGTTGGTCACCATCTCTTTTCAGGGAAGGGTGGTTCTCCCACCACACTATTTTCCGTCACTCACCTTTTTGAGCTTCTCTTCTGCTCAAACGCTGCACTTTACTATTCTCCTGACTTCTCTCATCTGTCCTCATGTCCAAATCTTCAAATATGGTACCATACACACACGTGTGTCTCAGTGTGCCTGTTTCATTTCCACTCCGCACCTGACTCCTGAGTTGTAGTTCTATACAACGTGTCAGGCACTTCACTGGTGGGTGGTCCAGTGGTTAGGATGCCACACTTCCACTGCAGGGGGCACGGGTTCAACTCATGAGAGAAGAACTAGGATCCCACATGGTGCTTTGTCAAGGCCAAAAAAGGAAAAAATTAAAAAATAGTGTCTACTGGGTAAGCTCAAATCAGGTGAAATGTATTCAAAATTGAAATCATCTCTCTCCCCTTACCACTCCATTCTTCTTCCCACCCTTTCTCAGTTAACGGCATCAATAAACATTCAGGCCAAAAAAAAAAAAAGATCACACATGCCTTCTTCCTTTCTCGACCATCTCCTCATCATTGACTTGGCTTTGTCTCTCAAACCTATCCTAGCCCACCTTCCCCCGCCTAGAGTTACAGCTGAGGGCACGGCATTATTGCTTCCTTAGAGTTCACAGGTCTCCTGGCCTTTGGTGCTCATCACCTTTCATAACCATCTAAAGGTTGTCTTCATTTTCCTGCTTTAAATAACCCCTTGAAAGATATCTTTCTATTCAAATAAGTTCAACCGCTCAGAGGGCATGTAAACTTCGGTTTTGGTCCACCGCTTCACAACACTTTCAGTGTCCTCTCTACCTACCGTGTTTTCCAGCCACAATGAACTTGGTTATGTCCGGAATGTCTTTTCACATGTCAATTACAGGCATGTGCGTAATCTCTCTTGTATTTGGTGAACACTTACTCATCCTTCAGTAGATTCCCTCCTCTGTGAGCAATGCCTTGATGCTTTCTGGCAGAACAAATGCTCTAAACCAGCAGTCCCCAACCTTTTTGGCACCAGGGATTGGCTTCGTGAAAGATGGTTTTTCCGAGGGCCAGGGGTGGGAGGGGGGATGGTTTCAGGATGGTTCAAGTGCATTACAGTCATTGTGCACTTTCTCTTATTAAGACATCAGCTCCACCTCAGATCAGCATCAGGCATGAGACCCCGGAGGCTGGGGAGCCCTGCTCTAAACACAGAACCCCGTGGTACCTCATACATGATAAATGATCACGTCGTGTGATGGCTGTCTCCCCAACCCCAGAGTACCAGTCCCAGGAGGGCAGGGACGTCATCCACTCCTGTGAGCCGGACACACTGCAGGTCCTCTAGAATCTGAGCAACTCAATGGAAAATGTGTATGTCGACGGGTATTCCCCTCAGCTCCCAGGCAACACACGGGACATAAAATCATATACTGACAGAAAGGGTTTTGTGATAGCTTTAATAGCACAAAATGTTTGTTGCTACAAGTTATACATGGATTGTAAACTGTATATCATGATACAAAGTGCTAACTAAATAGATGAGGAATGCATAATCACTTTGGCTCAGTTAAGTCCGATAATTTCAACAACTGGTTCACTTGAAGATTCATCTGACTGGCTAAATCTTCAGTTTTCATTGTTTAGAATAGTCAATGTTTTTACTGCAATCAGAATAACTTGCTGCACTTGTCAATGTGCAAGTTTGTGCAGTTTTGCTCTTGATTATATTTACAAATATCTTACGCCAGTTTTCATCAAACGTAGGAAAAGGAAGCCTGCCTTTTTGTCCCCAAATTGTGTACAGGCATAAAGCTTTTTAAACGTTGATCTTAAAACATGTCAACTGTTCATTGTCCAATTCTCCTTTCCAATCACACAATCTGGCTCCAGTCAAAACAAATCTGGTGAGGAGCATAAACATTTATCCCACACGTTAAGGTTATTGATAAATACTGCATGATTTCATCTTATGATTAAGTTCTACTGTGATCATGTATTCATGTTCTAAGTAATAGTCCAAAATTTCACAGCTATTTGAAGAAAAGGGGCAGAACTACATTTATTTTCAATGTTGGAAAACAAACAAACAAAAAAACCCCACAAATGTACTCAATCACACTCCTGATAGGATTACTACTGAATCTCAAAACAGAGTCCTGTGTTGTCTGTATAAACTTGCTTTTCTCTAATTTTACCTTTCCCTCCCATGATACTCAATGTAATACAAACTGTGTTATCAGAACAGTTTAGCTCTTTAGTTCACTTAAGTTTATCGGCCTTTCCAATTTTATTCAAGGCTTTTCGAAGTCCAATGAGCCAGCAGATGTACTTTCTTCCCAAAGAAAAATGAAGACTTGAAATAAATAGGTTATAGAAGGCAAATCAGGTGTTATTAGATTTGTGAATAAGACACAGAAACAAGGCATAGTAAAAAGATGGCCAAAATTGTTGAGACAACAAAAACTAGAAAGAAAAAGTCAAAGAATTCAGAAGACTACCTGGATATACCATCTTCCTTAAAGATATCCAGATGTATTCTTGAATAAAGAGGTCAGAAACTAATTTTTTTTGTTTAAGCTATACGTTATTTTCCACTATAACACATCAACTTTACAAAACTTGATGTGAGAGAGAAGACAGATAGTTTCTGCAAACTAGCAAACCTGGTGGTTCAGAGTGCTTTTATTCAAGTTGACCTGGTTTTCCCTATGGTTCTCTAAATATTCAATGTCTATACCATAAACAGTAATTATTTATATATGACACATGTAACAGCATCCCTTCAGAGTCATGCTGTGTGTTCAGAGAGCCAATCAACCTCCTTGAGATAAATGGTAACTGATGATTTCTAACAATTTGGTCCTAAAGCTTCACATTCGAGAAACGAACACAAAAGTGTATCATGAGAGGAAGTTGTTGAATGTTCTGGGACTTACGGAGTCGAACTGGAAAGATGGCTACGGGAGGAGGAAGTGGCCAGCGCCTGTGGAATCACAGGAATCGTCTCAGGCAGGTTGTATGGCAAACATGAGAAAGGGAGTGAGCAGAAGAAAACTGATGGCTTCTCTTCAAAACTCTGTCAACTGTTCCCACAACCCAGGTCTGGTTTTCCAAGTTTCCCAAGAGCTTGAAATAACTCTGAGACAACTGTCTTCAGAGCTGAAAGGCTTCAGAGTGTAAGTGATGCTTCCTAAAACAAGAAGCCTGTATTTATACCACAAATTGGAACTCATTCCAAAGCCTCTTAGGAAAAAATAAAAAAGGAAAGAAAATTCAAAGTCGTGAAAAATTCACATGCAGCTAATAAACATAAAAATAACACACACACACACACACACACACACAAAACCCCCAAAGCAATTTCATAGATTTCTAGGCCTGAGACATCCCTTATCTACACTATTGAAAAGACAGCATTATAACCTACTGGTATTAAAATCTCCTAATGTATTCTAGTTCTTGTACTTTATACCTATCATTTACGTAGCCTGCCTCCGACAAATTACAAAGGCGCCATTAAGAGGCTTAGACAAAGAGTGGCTCCAAAGCTGGTTTAAAATAACTTTTTATTGCCCAGGATATTTTTTTTCCTTGTGTCATATTTTGTCTGTTTTATTTGTTTTTCTTTTCTTTTTTCATAACTATAAATTCAAGCTTAGGGAAGCTTGCCTTTGTCTTGAAAAACAAAACAACAAAGCTTTCATATCATTTGCAACCTGGTCCCATTAGAAGAGACAGGTGGGTTATCTTGTAAGAGTAAGATTTATACCACGAATGGTGCAGGTCTAGGTCTGGTGGTACTGAGAGAAGACAATGGCATTCTTGACAAAATTACAATCTGCTGGTGGCGTTTGCGGAAAAGAAGCCCTTGCAAATTTCTAAACGACAGTAAACTCTTATTAGGAAATTCTAAAGTGTTTTACAGGCCAAAAAGGGAATGAGGTCATTAGTAAAATGCCTCAACAGAGTTGGAATAAAATACTGGATTTGAGAGTTACTGGAACTTGGATACGTAAAAAGAGGGTGGAGGTTGGGTCATGCTTACAATGGTCTCAAGTTCAAATAAACTACTGTGACAAGACACCACTTCACAAGTCACACGCTGGCCCAGGGACTCTTCTCCTCCCTTAGTAGGTGCTGGCAGAAGGCGTGCTCAGTCGTTTTCCAATGTAGATGCCTAGCCCCAAAGCCAAAACATGGGAGAGGAAGAGAGATGGAATGAACACCTTGAGAAACTCTGCGGAGAAGATCCCCCCTTTCTTCATGGCTCCACTTTTCCTCATGCTTAAGGAAACGGAACGCTTAGGGTGCCTGAAGTGGAACTCCTTGGGTGGAATGTTTTCAGGTCTACTGGACCAGTCGGACACCCAGTCTACGCTTTTCTTCAGAGCGTCCACTTCTTTCTCTCCTTCTGCAACTTCTTCTTCTGACTGAGAGCTATGGTCCTTGCTGGTGTGCATTTCCACATCAAACATGATCTGCCCATCTT
>NW_011494713.1:6077185-6087640 GCF_000754665.1 Bison bison bison
GGGTGGAGGTTGGGTCATGCTTACAATGGTCTCAAGTTCAAATAAACTACTGTGACAAGACACCACTTCACAAGTCACACGCTGGCCCAGGGACTCTTCTCCTCCCTTAGTAGGTGCTGGCAGAAGGCGTGCTCAGTCGTTTTCCAATGTAGATGCTGAAAGGGAAACAGAGTGTGTCGTGTTTCATCTGTTTCAAGAGCTCTATACCAACTTGTCCACAGACTGCTGTACAAAGGAACGTCTTCAGCCGTTTGCAAAAAAGGGCTTTCTAAAGGTCTACATGCACGGTTCCGACACCCTGAAATCATCACTGACTTACCTGAAGCTAATCACCAACCAGCTAAACTGGTTTTATGTGATTATGTTTACTCGTGGGGCAGGACTGGACAGCAAAGGGCAGTGATTAGACACAGTCAAGCCAGAGAAAACAGATGCTTCTGAAGAGACAAGCAGAGCCAACCTCCTTTGAGGTGGTCTGCTGTGGTGGACAAAAAATTCTACCGATATTTAAGCTAAGAAATACAGCAATATACCTAACTACAAAGCTGCCCGTGCTATAAATGTTCCAACAGTTTAATTCTTTTTTAAAAAATTGTTTCATGATTCTTTTCTTCTCTTTAAACTTATTTACTTCTAATTACAGGTTAACTGCTTTACAATATTGTGTTGGTTTCTGTCATACATCAACATGAATCAGCCATTGGTATACACATGTTCCCTGCTTCTTGAACCTCCCCTTCCCACTCCATCTAGGCTGTCACAGAGCACCAGGTTTGAGCTCCCTGCATCATACAGCAAACTCCCACTGGCTACTGATTTTACATATGGTAATGTAGGTTTCCATGCTACTCTCTTCATTCATCTCACCCCTCTCCTTCCCCGGCAGTGTACCAGTTTAATTCTTAAGGGCCTTAATCACTTTCCCATGCCCAGCAAGGGTTTTACCCTTATAGAACAGAAGCAGAAGGGAAGTTAAGTTAAGGAAAAATACAGAACCAGCCCACACCCCAATGTAATGAAACTAATTTTTTCCACGTTTATTTTAACTGCGCTGGGTCTCAGTTGCAGCTCCTGGGATCTTCCCTGCGGCGTGCTGACTTATTAGCTGTGGCGTGTGTGTGGGTTATCTGGTTTCCCAACTGGGGACCAAACCTGGACCCCTGCACTGGAAGCTTAGAGTTCTACACACTGGCCCCAGGGAAGTCCCCCAATAATACTTTCCAAAATCCTTTTTTCCTCCATCTGATTGTATCAGTAGTTACACCAGCAAAAGAAACAGTCCAAAGATTCACAAAAGGAAGATAATTCAAGGTGCAAAAGCCAGCCAGCTTCCCGAGGGCAAATGAACTCCTGTGCAGTCAACCCCGGGGCGGGGAGTCTGAGCTCTGAGCCTGCCCCACGCCAGCCACACAACTTTCACACACTCTCTGTGTTGCTGTGCGCTGAGGCTGTCCTCACCCTCACGGAAGCAGGCACCCAGAAAGACACAAGAGGTGTGTGAGACAGTCAGGTGTGTTTGCAAGTTCACGACTGCGAACATCTCTCCCACAGGCTGAGCTCCTTATAGGGAAGTTAAAAGACGCTGTATCTTCTGTGCATTCTACCCAGAAAATGACCCACTGGGCATGCTCAAAGAGAAGGCCGGATATATCCTGAATATAAGTAACACCAAGTGCCTAACTCCTAAAATACAGGGTTGGCCAGAAAGTTTGTTTGGGTTTTGTCCACAAGGTGTTATGTTAAGAATGAACTTTCTGGCCAACCAGTATTTAAAAAATATATTTCCTCAATTGTTCAAATTAAAAAAAAAAAACAAGGAATTTAAAAGACATGCCAGAAAAATGAATGAATTACAGGTAAATGTGGGGTCAATTTTAGAAGAATTAAAAAAAAAAGACTATAAGGAGAGAAGAATCGTACTAATTGTATCAACCAATTTTTCAGTTTCACTCAAGGACTATTCAATAGAAGTGTGCTTTCCCACAAGAAATATTCACACCAACCCCAGCTTTACACACTAAAGGTTCATCTACTTTCAAACTCAGCTGATCCTGAGTAATTTATAGACAACAGCAACAAAACCCAAAAAGAAAAATCAAATACAGAAGAGTTCACTTAAAAAAATGATCATTTCAGGGATTAAATCATAGAAACAACTTGTTTTCAAATGAGGAAAAAACTCTACCATTACAAATCCTTGTTGGGACAGGTGTACCCCACTTTTTGAAAGTTTGATTTATGTCACTTCACTACGTAAGTTAGACCTACATTAGTACGTGTTTTTGTTCACTGAAAGAAATCTGAAGAGGAGTTTCACTTGTATCAAAAAAAAAAGGCAAAAAGTGAAAATACCACTTAGGACTGGTTTTGCAGAGAGCTGTTAGGGAGACAGGGCGCCCCAAGCAGTGAGAACTGCCCTGCCAAGCTCCTTCCTAGGGACCACACAGCATCTCAGCACCCAGCCTCCAGAGACGTGAACCGAGTCTGTGAGCATCTGTGCTTTATCTTGCACCCGCTAGCAAGACGTGTCCTCAGGTGACTGCTGCTTCACCTTGTGCCATTTTAGCTTACGGAAGCTTTCCTAGAAATGCTGTTCTTTCAGAGTGGGGGAACGTGTTATCAATAGTGTATCGTATCGACTCGTTCTTCTAAGCTCACTCCACTTGTGCTAACACATGAAAAGGAAAACTACACAAACTGCTTTCACATGTATTCCTTACATCCTGAAAACCAAATCTGTGCAGAAAATGAGTGGAAAAAACTTCAGCCATTGACCAGTACTTACCCTAGCCCCAAAGCCAAAACATGGGAGAGGAAGAGAGATGGAATGAACACCTTGAGAAACTCTGCGGAGAAGATCCCCCCTTTCTTCATGGCTCCACTTTTCCTCATGCTTAAGGAAACGGAACGCTTAGGGTGCCTGAAGTGGAACTCCCTGGGGGAAGAAACGCAGAGGAAGGTGTCAGACACACGTCAGACAGTGTCTGGGACACTGGCGGGCCCACGCTGCTGCACCGTGTCCACTGCAAAGGGACATGCACCGACTTACTTGGGTGGAATGTTTTCAGGTCTACTGGACCAGTCGGACACCCAGTCTACGCTTTTCTTCAGAGCATCCACTTCTTTCTCTCCTTCTGCAACTTCTTCTTCTGACTGTAGAGGAGAATGCACACTTTAAAAAAGGAGAAAGGGAAGATAGAGCCTTCCTACTACAGAAGACAAATACGGACAGAAAATATACAAGAATCAAAGACTTGGGCATCAGTAATTTTTATGTAAGAAACATGCCATGTTTCTAAAAAAGCTGATAAAATAATCTAAGATCAGAGTATTTAATATCTTTAAAAAAAAAACCTTGAGTGAGTTTTACTGTGGTTACATAAACATAAAATGAACCTGAAACTTGAATTATATCTCAATTTAAGAATATGAATCTGAAAAAAGTGTACATTAGAACATGTTAACTGAAGTGTGGAAAGCACTGATAATTGTTGAATCCGAGTGGTACGTGTATGGATGGCCATCATAATAGGGTCTATTTACTTTTGTATGCATTCGAAAGTTTTCATAATTAAAAACTAAAGGGAACATATCAAAAAGTATATGCTAACAAACAGAAAAAAAAAACTGGGAGAGGTGTTGCAGAAACAATTTAAATAATTATTAACAAATATTTTAAAATAAATAGTATTTATTAAGCATTTATCAAGAGACAAGTATCGATCTAAGCACTTTCCATGTACTAAGCACTTTTCCCTATTAAAAAAAGGAACTATTACTATTCCATTTTACAGATGAGGAAACTGAGACATAAATAACTACCTAAGACTGTATGAGTAGTAAGTAGCAGGGCCGTATTCAAACCCAGGCAAACTGTCTCTATAGCCCCCACTCTTAGGGATTAAGTTTTTTTTTATTTCCTGGAAGGAGATTATAGTTTTTAGACAAACTGCTATCCAAGTATTTCCCAAACTTTATTCAAAACCGGTGCACTACAGGTAAAGAATCTGCCTGCCAATGAGAGGGCACAGGAGACACTGGTTCAATCCCTAGGTCAGGAAGATCCCCTGGAGAAGGAAATGACAACCTACTCCAGTATCCTGGCCTAGAAAACTCCATGGACAGAGGAGCCTGGCAGGCCACAGTCTATGGGGTCACGAAGAGTCGGACATGACTGAACAACAAACTACATAAGCCAAAAGTTTTAAAAAGTAATTTAATACTGAGTAAGAATTTGACATCTTTCATATCAAATCTCTTTCTTGCTAATGAGAACCTAAACTTTCGGCCTGAGAACACAACATTTCCAATACCTTCTCTTTCAACAGAATCCACAGGGATGAACAATTTCTGAAAAATGACACAGATTTATTTATTCAGTTTTCAGGAATATGACCCAAAACCAAAGGGTCTCAAATGACCTGAAACCAAAGGATCTCGAAGCTAAGAATTATTTTGATGTTCTTTTGTTTGGACAGTTAACTTTTTGACCCAAACTTTCATTCTTTTCAGTAGGTAGTTATGAAAATTCTCTATGAAACAGCTGCCCCAGGAAGGTAACTTCAGAGAATCTCTAGGTATAGATGGCCCCTTTTGCTGTCAAACTGAAATTAAATCCCTGTGGATTTCTGCTGCTCTGGTACTGTCATTCTTAGTTCTGCTGGGCTTGACAAATTCCCCTGAATGACACAATGCAGCCTTTAGGATTAAGCTTGTTCCCACTGGGTTTTGAGATTACTGGGAACCATGAGTTGGCTCTCTGGAGTAAATCTGAAAACACTAAATCAAAACTGATCAACTGCTACAATTTACTTAGAGATCAGCCTGTCACAATGTCTCATTCAACACACTGTGGGTCACTTGAGTTTCTATCCTTGGTCTCAATCACCTCTTTTAAAACCACTCAAAGATTTAGATTTACATTTGTGAATAAGGTAATATTTCATCCTTTCCAAAAGAATGAAAATATAATAAGATTTTATGCTAATTTTTAGAGATGATGATCTTCAGACTATGATTTAGGGGAAAAAAAACAAAACCCTGATCAGTTTAGAATGCTGACCTTAAGAATAAGGGCTGTAACCTTTCCTCATTCACTACCTTTTGCTTACTTTTATTAACCGTAAATTTACCAGTTTTAGGCTTTAAATTGCCTTCTGATTTTTAGAATTTTAGAATACTGTAAAAATGTGCTTCATCTAATGAAGTGAGAGTCATGCCTTTATCCAAATCAATACCCCTCGTCCCACATCCACGTCTATTATAATAGAAGATTCTGATCATTTCAGGGTGTCATCATGTGGAAGTCCCTTACTTTCTAATTGCTTACATTTTCCTTCTCTGGCCCACCCCAAGCTCTCTGAGGTCTCTGAACATGGATATTAAATTCCATACCACGGTACAGATAAACCACAGTTTTACAGGAGAGAAAAGGAAGGCATTTTCAGTTTGTATCATCTTCCAACCCACGCTGGCCTTTTTGGTCCCAGAAACACATTAAGAATTGCCTCTGAGAGACAATCTGTGGTCCATTTTCTGCTACAAACGTGAGATTCAAGAGGACCATCATCCTAAAAGTTCAGTTTGAACAATCTTTCTCCTAAACGCATTACATCTTAGGCTTCCCTGTACCATGAACGACTCACCTGACGTCTCAGTTCATTCTCACAACCTTGTGAGTGCTCCTGAAATCAATCCCATTCATCAGCTTACTTTAGTACAACAGGGGGCACAGGACCAGACAGCCGGGGTTTCAGCCCTATCACTTACTTCCTTGGGGACCTTAGCTAAGTAACTTAATTAAGACAAAGCTTCGTGTTTCCAGTTTATTCATGGGGATACTGTCATCTCTTTCACTGAACTGAAAATAATGTGGGAAAAACTTTAAAAAATATTCTAATAAATGAGTGTGGAGATTTCTTAAAAAACTGGAAATAGAACTGCCATATGACCCAGCAATCCCACTGCTGGGCATACACATCTAGGAAACCAGAATTGAAAGAGACGTGTACCCCAATGATCATCGCAGCACTGTTTACAATAGCCAGGACATGGAAGCAACCTAGATGTCCATCAGCAGATGAATGGATAAGAAAGCTGTGGTACATATACACAATGGAATATTACTCAGCTATTAAAAAGAATGCATTTGAATCAGTTCTAATGAGGTGGATGAAACTGGAGCCTATTATAAAGAGCAAAGTAAGTCAGAGAGAAAAACACCAATACTGTATATTAACACATACATATGGAATTTAGAAAGATGGTAATGATGACCCTATATGTGAGACAGCAAAAGAGACACAGATGTAAAGAACAGACTGTTGGGACTCTGTGGGAGAAGGCGAAGGTGGGATGATTTGAGAGACTAGCATTGAAACATGTATATTATCATATGTGAAATAGATTGCCAGTCCAGGTTCGATGCATGACGCAGGGTGCTCAGGGCTGGTGCACTGGGATGACCCTGAGGGATGGGATGTGGAGGGAGGTGGGAGGGAGGGTCAGGATGGGGAGCACATGTACACCCATGGCTGATTCATGTGACTGTATGGCAAAAACCACCACAATATCGTAAAGCAATTAGCCTACAATTAAAATTTTTTAAAAAATTCTAATAAATGAGCGCCTTTTGTCTTCCTAAAAAGGCTAAAAAAGTCATGTATTCTTCATGTGGACGATATAAAAATATTCAATAAAAGCCAGTAATAGGCCTTTGTTAACTGTTTTTAACTGTTTCCTAACCCTAAGCTTCCTTCCCATTTATGAAAAAATTCATCCTTTTAAACCCTAAAGTAATTAAATGATCACTTCTTCAATTAAAAACAAACAATATAAAAAGCTTTTTGAAAGTGTAAGTAAATTACACCTATTGATTTCTCCCTTACTAAGAGTCCTACTTTGAAGGATATAATGTTTTTCTACAGGAGTTAGACTGCTTTTCAAAAAACATAACCTGGCTTAAATAGACTGATCTGATTGTTAGCATCACTTACGCAGTGCTTGATGATAACAGAGTTCTTTTAGGTACTCGTTTCTGAATAGGGATCACAAGAGCGATCCTATCACAATCTGACAAGAGACCAAACTCTTTTCTCTCCTGAATTTCACAAATTCCTTTGGAATTCTAGGATGGATGCAGTCGGCTCTAGAATTCCACTTAAAATACAATTCTCAGGTGAGCCTAATTGTACACCTGCCACCCCATGAGCCGGGACTGCTCTTATCTGTGGTTGTTAGTTATCAGGTAGATTATTAGGGGGAAAAGGTGTGTGTGGAGGGGGAGGGAGGTCTAAGGTCAAATAAGTTCGGGAAGCAGTTAGCTCTCAGTATCGGTGGGTCACACATCCTCGAGTATGGAAGCTGACTGCACTACCAGTTTACAGAAGGGACTTGATCATCCGTAGACTGTAGTATTGGGGGTAGGTGGTGGTGGTCCTGGGACCAGTCCCCTGAGAATACCGAGGAACGCCTGCACTTGGTGGAAATCAACAGACTTCTTTACTGCAGTAATTTACAGAGCCTTTAATGTGTTTCTCATGCCCTGGTGCCACTGGAGAGGGAAGGTGAGTGAACCTGGGGACTGCAGTGTATTTCCCAGATATCTGACTTCAGAACTACTTTATGAAACCTCCCATCGAGCAAATGTTCCTTAAAATGTTTTTAGGGAAATACTAACTCTGGACTTTCGACTTGTCTGTAGAAAAGGCTATATGGATGGAGACAGCTAATTCAGGAAAAGACTGAAGCAAACAATTAATTCACTTCTCCATCCTGGGATTCCTTAGTACACTTTTTCCACCCCCACCCCACCCCCGGCATGGAAGCGTCATATAGCTTCCTCCTTGTTAGCTACAGCTAACTGCACACAACAAAACCGATGGACAGAGGCGAGCAACTCCACAATCACAGGCAGCCAGATCCCTACATGAGTGCCTTGCTGCTACAAGCTTCTCTACAACATAAAGCTCACTGTAAAATCGTTAGTAGTCAGTCCCATAGATTTTCTAGGTTTCAGAAAACAGCACAAATGAAGCACAGTCAACAAAAGGAGAAAGTGTGCAGCTTCTCAAACAGAAAGAACACTGAGTGGATCCCAGGTAACATGCAAAATATTTCCAGTGCAAAGGGAGTCAGGACACTGCAGAGTGAGAACCCCACAAAACAGTTTTTGTTAGCATTCACTGAAACATTCATTCAACATACATTCTTCAAGTACCTTAATGTGGGAGAAAAAAAACAATGCTTCCTGTTCTCAAGAATTTGCACTCTGACACTGGGAGGTGATCTGACACTGGGAGGTGATCTGACATGTCAATAAAGTCAAGGGCTGGTTATGAACATTCTACTTCATTAACATCCATTACTTATTTATCACAAGGTTTATCATAAAAATCTTTGTAAGCTTTCAATACTATATCCACCTATATTTCCAACAGTGTCAACTCCTAGTGAAAATTTACTTCTTCACCTTAAGGAACTTGGCGTGTGTAATTTAGGTGAGTTTTATCTCTTGCTGCTGAAAATCATCGCAACAGTCACTGACTTGATTCTAGGTGTAAAAAAAGCTTCACACCTGGTTCTACAACAGCTTTCATTTATTCTGTGACCTTAAATTAGTCATCAGTCTCAGTTTTCAAATATTTATAAATTCAAGACACTAGCCTGGAATATCAGAATGGTAGAGACAAAAGAATTTCCCAATTCTTTTAGGTGACAAGATCCCAAATTCTTGGTTGTAAAGGAGCACATTCATGACCATAGGCATAAGTAAATTTCAACATCAGAACCTCAATAAGTTAAAAGAGCTTCAAACTATTTTTTAAAGTCTTTACTAAAGTCTTTACTCATAATCTTTACTGTATTTTAGCAAAACAGACTTAGAGATTTGTATTTTCCTAATTATTGTAAATCACAAAATTAAACAAACATACACACACACCTGAGAGCTATGGTCCTTGCTGGTGTGCATTTCCACATCAAACATGATCTGCCCATCTTCTTGTGGGGAAGGGCTGGAAGAAAAAGACATTGAGCCGTTAGTTTTCTTTCAATTTGTCAAGTAAATTAGCCTCTACTGGATATTAGAAAATTAAAAGTTACAGTAGTATGGCTTTCAAAAAGCAGCAAATCAGAAAGTATACCATAATGCTGTGTAATAAAAATTAAACTGAGCACTCTTACTGTCCAAATGATCTAGAATTTTTCAGTGGTGTTAAATTCCTTCACAGTGATAAATATGCAATGGAAATATTACCTAAAGACAGAAAAGCCTGTGACATTTTCTTATTTTTACTCCTTTTCCCAATAATGGTAAAAGGATCTTCAAATTCAGAAACTCCAGTTTGGGATTCTTTTTCTCAATGCTCTCTCATCGTTAAATAATTCACCAGTAGTCCTCAAAGTGTGAAAACAGCTCTTAAAGACTCTTTCAGAAGGTCTGTAAGGTTAAAACTGTTCTTACAACACCATTAGGATTTATTTGCCTCTTTCATGCTCATTTGCTCATGAGAGTCCAGTGCAATTTTCCAAAGGCTGCATTATGTATAATATCATGACAGAGAGAATGCAAAAGCACATGAGAATCCAGCTGTTTTCTATTAAGTCAGATATTAAAGAGATGTGCATAAATATAAAACAATGCCACTATTCTTACAAATTTTTTGGCTATGGAAAACAGTTACTTTCTGTTTAAAAAAGTTACTTACGGTAATGTTTGTTGTTTGGTATGGTAGGTTTGTTATTATTGACTGAATGAATACATATTTTTTTAATGCCCTCAGTTTTACTTTCTACTACAGTAAATATCAAAACATATAACCCACATAAATAAAAGATCTTTGGGGTCCCTAATAGTTTTCACGAGTGTAAAGGAGTACTGAGACCAAAAAGTTTGAGAACCACTATTTTACTTATTTTTAGAAATATTAACTCTGAGATATTTCAGAGTGAATTATAAAAGCTTATAACAAGTGATAACCTTTAACAAGTACAAGAATTATAAACTTTTAGACAAAGATACATGATCAAGAGTTGTACTTGATACAACAGATGACTACAACGTGGTTATTCTTAGCTGTATCGATGACTCCTTCTGTAACCATAGCGAGTCACTACATCTTTCACTACACAACCCACCTCCCCACATGTAAACTCAAGTGGGCATGAAGGATGCTCCAGGTTTAACTTGCTCAAAGGAATTGATAATGACTATTATGAAATTAAAAGACGCTTACTCCTTGGAAGGTAAGTTATGACCAACCTGGATAGCATGTTAAAAAGCAGAGACATTACTTTGCCAACAAAGGTCCATCTAGTCAAGGTTATGTTTTTCCAGTGGTCAGGTATGGATGAGAGAGTTGGACTGTGAAGAAAGCTAAGTGCTGAAGAATTGATGTTTTTGAACTGTGGTGTTGGAGAAGACTCTTGAGAGTCCCTTGGACTGCAAGGAGATCC
>NW_011494713.1:6087740-6088249 GCF_000754665.1 Bison bison bison
AATCCACTCCAGTATTCTTGCCTGGAGAATCCCCAAGGACACAGCCAGCCTGGTGGGCTACAGTCCATGGGGTCACAGAGTCGGACACAACTAAGTGACTAAGCACATGCTTAGTCATATGTCTATATATGCATAATGCTTAATATTTAACTTTTACACACACAAAAAGTCAGTTAAAATAGCCTAAGGGTTAGTCGCTCCTTCATGTCTAATTCTTTGCCACCCCATGGACTGTGTTGTTTGGATCCTGGAACAGAAAGAGGCGTTAGTGGAAAACCTGATGAAATCAGAGTAAAGTCTGAAGTCTAGTGAATGGTAACGTGGAATGTTAATTTCTTAGTTTTAACAAATGTACCGTGGTTGCATAAGATGCTGACATAAGGAAAAAACTGGGTAAAGAGTATATGGAAACACTCAGTGCAGACTTACTTCAGAGGTAAAGTTTATTGTAAAAAACACTATTTTATATATTCTCGATACTGAATAATTTTGTCTTGAAGGACTTGGGG
>NW_011494713.1:6088349-6123655 GCF_000754665.1 Bison bison bison
ACCTCATGCAAAGAGTTGACTCATTGGAAAAGACCCTGGGAGGGATTGGGGGCAGGAGGAGAAGGGGATGACAGAGGATGAGATGGTTGGATGCCATCACTGACTCGATGGACATGAGTTTGGGTAAACTCTGGGAGTTGGTGATGGACAGGGAAGCCTGGAGTGCTGCGGTTCATGGGGTCGCAAAGAGTTGGACACGACTGAGCGACTGAACTGAACAGATTAGAGCTGCCAAGAGCATGTGTACGATGGTAATACATACAGATGCTGGTGAGACTGACTAGAAAGTGAGATCCCCAGAAATGTGTCAGATATTTCCAAAGGTCTAGGAGTCTTTGACTATTATAACTGACATAAGTGAAAAGTATTAGTCGCTCAGTCACGTCCAACTGTTTGCGACCCTGAGGACTCTAGCCCACCAGACTCCTCTGTCCGTGGAATTCTCCGTGTGAGAATACTAGAGTGGGGAGCCATTCCCTTCTTCAGAGGATCTTCCCAACCCAGGTCTCTCACACTGTGGGCAGATTCTTTACCATCTAAGCCACCAGGGAAGTCACATAACTGACATAAGAGATTCTACGATGAGGGTAGGAAAAGGGAAAAGCTGGTTCTATATCAAACCACCATATCAACGTATTTAGAAAATTTCTGTCTTGAACTGGAACAGAAATCTCAGGCTACATAGCACAGGAACCCAGTAAAATGAGGGACTCTTATCCTCAGTGTACGGTCATTAGGCTGCTAACACTGCTGAATTCACAGCCACAGATCAGGTGAGGGGCCAGCCTCACACAGCCATGATGATGAGGACAAGGCAGCCAAACGATCAAGTCAAGAATCCCAGAGAAGCACTGTTCCTCTCTACACTCATCTTACCATGGCAAGCTCAAAGTATGCTCACTTAGCTTAACACTCAGCATTTCACTGGTAGGCTGATCTGAACAATCTGGCGTGCATTATTATCCTGGCTCGTTGGCTTAAAGCTCAACATTCAGAAAACTAAGATCATGGCATCTGGTCCCATCACTTCATGGGAAATAGATGGGGAAACAGTGTCAGACTTTATTTTTTGGAGCTCCAAAATCACTGCAGACGGTGACTGCAGCCATGAAATAAAATGACCCTTACTCCTTGGAAGGAAAGTTATGACCAACCTAGATAGCATACTCAAAAGCAGAGATATTACTTTGCCAACAAAGGTCCATCTAGTCAAGGCTATGGTTTTTCCAGTGGTCATGTATGGATGTGAGAGTTGGACTGTGAAGAAAGCTGAGCGACACAGAATTGATGCTTTTGAACTGTGGTGTTGGAGAAGACTCTTGAGAGTCCCTTGGACTGCAAGGAGATCCAACCAGTCCGTCCTAAAGGAGACCAGTCCTAGGTGTTCATTGGAAGGACTGATGCTGAGGCTGAAACTCCAATACTTTGGCCACCTGATGCGAACAGTTGACTCATTTGAAAAGACCCTGATGTTGGGAGGGATTGGGGGCAGGAGGAGAAGGCGATGACAGAGGATGAGATGGTTGGATGGCATCACTGACTCGATCGACTTGAGTCTGAGTGAACTCTGGGAGTTGGTGATGGACAGGGAGGCCTGGCGTACTGCAATTCATGGGGTCACAGAGAGTCAGACACGACTGATCGACTGAACTGAACTGAGGAAACTTTTAAAATTTTCTCCTGTCTTGACAACAGGATGAGAATCTCTAGGGACAGGGTCTCTGCGCTAGTATCTTTAAAAGCTCCTGGGGTGAATCTAGTGTACAGGTTGGAAACTCCAACAAGAGGCTGGAACACAAAGCAAACACACAGAGGTTATTTTCTAATAATCACTGCAGTGACAATCATGTTTGTTTGTTTTAGTCACTAAGTCATGTCTGACTCTGTGTGACCCTATGGACTATAGGATTTCCCAGGCTCCTCCGTCCATGGGATTTCCCAGGCAAGAATATTGGAGTGGGCTGCCATTTCCTTCCCCAAGTGGCAGTCATATAGCTACAGGATAATTTTTAAATTAAAAATATACATAGGGACTTCCTTGGTGGTCAAGCGGTTAAGAATTCAACTTGCAAAGCAGGGGACATGGGTTTGATCCCTGGTCCGGGAACTAAGATCCCACAAGCTGCAGGGCAACTAAACCTGAGCACCACAACTACTGAGCCTGTGCACTCTGGAGTGACCTGATGTAGCCAAATAAATAAATGAATATTTAAAAATAAATATATAAATATTTTAAAATAAATAAAAATACACATAAGTTAACTTTGGAACTATAGCCAACACTCCTAAAACACTTCCGCCTACAAGAAACAGTTCTTAACAATTCCAAGTATAGACACATTGGCAATTTTGATGACATGAGCTGTAAAGATGTTTTTAAATGTTCAGGTGTTAGATATCCCTAGAAAGCATCACTGAGCTAGAGTCCGAGGCCTCCTCTGAGGGGTGACTGGTAACCCAGAGCCTGAAAATGAGTCAGTGAGAACACAAAAGTGTCTAAGAGCACCTACCACACATCAATTAACATGTTTAGAAACCTAACTGGAACACGTTCATGGGAAGATGAATTTGTATTAGATCACAAATATAACCGCAACCCCTGGTGGTCAGTGGTAAAGAACCCACCTGCCAATGCAGGAGACGTGTGTCCCATCCCTGGGTCAGAAACATCCCCTGGGGGAGGAAATGGCAACCCACTCCAGTATTCCTGCCTAGAGAATCCCATGAACAGAGGAGCCTGGTGGGCTATAGTCCACAGGGTCGCACAAGATTAGACATGACTTCTTGACTAAACACACACATAAGTGATACAAGATGACCAGAAGGTGGGCAGGTGATCTTTTCTCTGCTCAATGACAGCACCAAGGGAACGGCCAGTTAAAGGACTCGCGAGTTCCCATGATGCAGGATTGCATATTTGAACATATAATAAAAGCCTTATCAGCAGGCCCATAACCAGCAGAAGACTTCAGAAGCCCATCAGTGAGTCCCACAACATAATATAAATGTGATTCACAAAAACAGACTTCTGCTGGAGCTCCTATACCTGGTGGCAAGCTGCTCAGAGGCACGCCATCTGCTCATAACAAGAGCTATCCTGGCTCCTCAGAAGCCCAGGGACATGTGAGCGATGTGAGGAGGTGTTGGGGGCGAGGGTGTGCCACATGGCCATCACACCAGTCCTTTGTGCCTCAGTAACAGCAGTGGATCACCTGTCATGCAGGAACTTTGAATATGATTTAACTCTTGATTCTCCTTTTCTACATTTTCTGGTAAGAAACAACAGCATGTACTATGCACAATTTTTACAAAGTATAAAAACTCTGAAGACCGATGGCCAGCATTGCATCCTCTACAGATAATCACTGTTTACATTTCAAGATGGCTCCTTAATCTATTTCCTGTGTATCTGCATTTTCTATATGGCCAGTGTCAGTGAACTCTCATTAGCCAGAAGATCATCCAATAACCCAAAGTGCTAATACTACAGCTGTCACCAGTCTAAGAATTGTTCAATATACCGCTAATGTCATTTAATTCCTAGTCCCTCTGGAAAAAAGAGAAGGCTGTACTGAGAAGTACACTAACAACTCAGTTCCACTCTCCTCATATATATTTGTATCCTGAACTCCCTCACAATAAGCAGTCCTTCATCAGAAGAACTAGTCTCCCCAAGCCAAATATAGGAAAACAAGAAATAAAACTTCTTTTGAGCTTTAAGGAAATTCAATAGCCTTCAAAATTAACTATCTTTACAGACCCTGGTTGGTGCCTCCATCAGACTAATATTGGTATAACTTGAATCAGCTTGTAGTTCCTGCAACTCAGACATTTAGTGAGTGGCTACTATATGCCAGCACCATGACTGTCAAGAGTGAAGCTGGACCCCTGCCTTTTAAAGCCTCACAGACTACATAAGGGAGGACAGATACATACAAAGATAACTGTATACGAGGCAGAAAGAGACCTGTGAAAAGACAAAGGAAATGGGAGAAAGATTAATTCTCTAAGTAAACATACATATCACTGCCTGGTAAATATCTGAACATGATACAATCTGAAGAAGGAAACTAACTGATTTAATCTAAGGAAAAAGTGGGAACTCATGTCCTTGTCAACTGGCTGTCTGATTTAAACACATGCTGCCAAGAAATTGGGAGCTATATTTTTGTCAAATGAGGATGTAACTCATTTATTTTTTCTAATGGGAATTAACCTGGCAGCCCACCCATTTCTGGAACTCCACCAGAACATGGATCTCACTCACCTGTCGCAATGAGAACTGCCTCTTGAACTGCTCTGTCCGGATTCATGCTGTGCGTCCAAAAGAATCTTCTCCATGTCCCCATTGTGGATGGAGGATGAGGAGGGTACGTGCTCTAGCCCCCCATTCTTCCCATTGCCATTATCATTGCCATTGCTGCTGTTCATGGGGAGCTCCACCCAGGAACCTGTTGGACAAGTCAGATAACTGCCGTCAACCACAGCAAACGGCGGGTTTGAGTGTGCATGTACCATGCAGCCATGGTGAATTCAGATAAGAATTCTGGCTCGCCTGGAACCAGAGGTCCAAGTATTCTCAAGAAAATAAACAAAGAGCAATAAAAGTCAGAAGATCTACACCGCTCTGTTCCTGAAGGTTCTTGTGCAATCCACCGATGTAGAAGAAGCTGGAACTCTAAAATGAGGAACTTAGAAACATGTCTTTCAGCCAGTTTTCTCTCTGGTTAAAACTTATGTACAATAAACACTGCAGGAGAACTTTTAGGTTGCTTTTCAGAAAATAAATAGCTACTTTATTACCAGATAGGCTGCTTACCTTTAATATTTTAGTTACATATATACGTATTTTCCATAGTCTGCCTTTATCTACTTAGTTGTATAGTCTCTATCTGGCTTAGAAATTTCATAAAGTTTATCTTAGTAGTTAGCAACTGTGCCCTGATTAGTACAAACAACTGAGAAGCTCCTGGAGAGGCAACTTAAGTTGATCATAAACATGTCAATTTGTGTGCAAGTCTGGAGCATAAAAATGAATGCAGCTGGCTCTTTGTTAAATCAGGTGAGAATGCTAAAAGCTCTAAAAAACGCTTTCCTGTTCCACAAATTAGTTTCTTCTCTTCCTTTATACGGTATTCTTTCCATTCCTTCTCCTTTCTCTATGCACTAAACATACCTTGCAAACTTGGCTTTTCTTTCTTCGCTCCCACAAGTTCCACTGCCTAGGGTTTTCATGAGGCCGAGCCAGGGCGGGGCGGGGGGCGCGGAGCGTGCATGGGCAACACTGACTGCCTCAGACGGAAAAGAGGGTGGAGCCACAGGAAATGGGCGGGGCCCTGGACATTTGGATTGGTCTTGAAAATATGGCTCCATGAGTTTGCTGACTACAAGAATGTCCTTTAATTTTAGTAAGAATTGACCAATAGCCAATAAAGCAACTTCACAACAAAAGAAAAGAGTGGTATATTTTTTCTCATAATTTCCATTCCTTACAACAAATTTTGTTTATAAAAGGTAATCACATAAGTTGGTGGAATCGTTCCTTTAAACTCCAAGCACAAGTGTTGGAGTTCTGTGGCTGAACAGTCTCCTATCAGTAAGTCAGAGTAACAGGCTCAAACCCTAAACTGCACCCTAAATGAGGTGATGGCTAATCTAGACTCAGAAGTGAACTCAATATGACCGGTCTACAAAGGAAAAGCTCAAAAGGTAGCCCTGGCTGGAAATCTGACTTTCCCACTTATTGTGACTTCAGTTGCCTCATCTGTAAAATAATGATAACAAAGTACCTTCCTCCCAGCGTTGCTGTGAGGACTAAATAGAGGAATACAGGAAAAGTGTCTCGTAAAGAGGAGATGTTTGTCTATGCACTAGTTAAGAGTTGATATTTGTAATGTACAGTGTTTGCTCCATAAAAATGAAGTTCCCTTTTCCTTCCTTTTCCCTCCAAGGCAGTCCCAGTGGCTGTCAGAATCCCATCATCACCACCAAGTCTTTGGCATTGTATTGTCAAACAACACAACTGTGAGACATCTCTGAGGTCGTCTTCTGTCCACACACAAAAATGTACACAGACTGGACAGGACTCAAAACAGATGAACAAATTCCACTAGCAAAGCTAAGAAAGATCTAACATTGGAGGTCATTTAACTAAATGCTTATGCTTGGAGGGCATATGGAGTGCATAAGAAATACACTAAAAGCATCCTTAAGTTTACAGCTCTGTCAAAATATTTTCTTTCCTAAAGGCTATCAACCCAGAATATTCACTGGAAGGACTGACGCTGAAGCTCCAACACTTTGGCCACCTGATGCAAAGAGCTGACTCATTGGAAAAGACCCTGATGCTGGGAAAGACTGAAGGCAAAAGGAGAAGGGGGCCGCAGAGGATGAGATGGTTAGATAGCATCACTGAGTCATGAATTTGAACAAACTCAGAGAGATAGTGGAGGACAGATAGAGGAACTTGGTGTGCTATAGTCCACGGGTAGCAAAAGTTGAACATTGACTTAGCAGCTGAACAACAAGAAAGTATTTTAACTGAAAAGAGTGACAGATAAAGGTATATAATGAACAAACTGTTTTGTTTTCTACTCCCACTCTTTTCTAGGACTGAAAAAACCTAATTTACACCAATAAGACCAGTTCTTCTTGTTCTGAAGCCCAATGTGACAAATAAAAGCCTAGAGTTGCTCTGGTAGAAGTAGAACTAAGGAACCAGGAGTTCTAGAAGGGTCTCTGTGAAAGCCAGTCTTCCCTAAAATATAATTAACGTTCACTGGAAGCAGCTGATAGGGAGAAAAAAGGCTGTAACAATATGAGGGTTTGGAGACCTTGCTTTTTGTTTGAAGGACTTCCAAACCCATATGTAAATTCCACTTTCTACATTAAACGTATGTAAGTAATCAGAGTGTAGGAACTTGAGGAGACACACCTAGAAAGGCTTGGTGAAAATGACCTGCAACAGCCTTAATGTATGTGTGTGCTCAGTCACTCAGTCATGGCCCCCCAGGCTCCTCTGTCCATGGGATTCTCCAGGCAAGAAGACTGGAGTGGTTTACCATTTCCTCCTCCAGGGGATCTGGCGTCTCTTCTGTCTCCTGCACTGGCAGGCGGGTTCTTTACCACTAGCGCCACCTGGGAAGCAACCACCTCTACTGCGTGATATCATCTCAAAGGAAGAAGAAACCTCTGGCGTAAGTCCTGGTAATACCACCATGTGATAAACAGCGTGATGACTACAGTTAATAACTGCATTGTGTATCTGAATGAAAAGAGAGTAGCTCTTAGAAGTTTTCACCATAGGAAAAAATTTTTTGTAACTTTGTGATGATGAATGTTAACTAGACTCAACTGTATTGGTCACTTCAGAATAAATAAATAAAACCATTATTTTGTACACATGAAACTCATACAATGTTGTATCTCAGTTACACCTCAATTTAACACACACACACACACACACACACACACACACACACAGGGGCAGCCTGGATGGGAGGGGACGTTTGGAGGATACATACATGTGTATGTATGGATGAGTCCCTTTGCTGTCCATGTGAAACCATCACAACACTGTTAATCAGCTATGTTCAAACATAAAATAAAAAATTAAAAGAATACAGAAGGGTTGCATGCACACAATGCAAAAGCAAAAACAAAACAAAACACATCTACCTCATAGAGTTGTTGGGAGGATCACAGGAATAATAAAAATAAAGTGCTGTGTGTTAGTTACTATTATAGTTCTACTCATTATCTTTTAAAAAACACCTATTACAAAATGAATGCATTCCTTGAAAATGTAAACAGTACATGAAGGACAAATTCAACCCTGTTCCCAACCTCCCATTCCTACTCCTAAAGGAAACTACTTTAAATAGCTTCATTTGGAGACTTCCAGAGAATACTTCATTTTTTTGTGTTTTGCTTTTACAAAAAAAAAAAAAAAGGAACTGTATTGCACCTACTTTTCTGTAACCAGTGTTTCTTACCTAACAACTTGATGTTTTTCAATGTCAATATATGTTGCTTTACCTTATTCCTTTGCATTGCATCCCATCATAAAGATACACCATGCTTTAACCATTATCCAAATGGCAATGGTTAATCATTACCCAAATGACTGTCTCTTAATATTTTGTTATTACCCAGGACTTCTGTGAACATTCTGCCAAGTAATCTGGCAATATCCATTAAAAGCCTTAAAAAAGGAGATTGTCGTTAACTCTTAATTCTCTTCCAGAAATATCATCTATGGAAATATTCAGAGAAGAGCAAGTTAGACACGGATATCCATTAAATGTTTACATAGTAGCTTTATCTTTTGAGTAAAAATGAAAAAAGGCAGACTTGTCTTTCTCAATGGATGAACTACATATGCCTTTTTCTCATCACCTACTTCATTCCTGATTTGCAGCCTCAGAATTCCTGCCTGGTCTAAGGTTACCAAGTCCCTTTTTCCTTGGAAAGGAAACAAGGCAAGATATGAGCACTGTGCTGTCCAAGTATTACAAAGTTGAAAGAAAAACCTCAATGAATTCTCTTCCTAATAAATAAGCTTTAAAATTAAAAACTGGAGGCTCTATTATGTTAAAAGACTACTTACAAACTAACCATGGTTCTGTTGTGTCAGGTTGCACATATACACACTACAGGAGCTATTTTCTAGCTGAAGTGTGAGAACTGCTAAGAGGATTCAGAGAAGCATGCCTCCACACTGTGAAGGCTGGTCCAGTAATTGTGATTACATTCATGACTGCTTGGTGTGTTTGCTCTTTAGAATTTTATAACCACCAGTTCAATCCTCTTGCAAGAAGGGAAAATGGGAAAGTGAGAGAATGTGGGAAAGGAGAGAAGGAAAAAGAGTTTTTCTCAGTCTTTCCCCAAGTGTTCAATCCCATGTGCAACTCATTCTAACCCAGGGTAACACATTTCATTATGTCTTATTTTCTTTCCTCAAAACCTTTCTTTTACTTCAAGTACCTGATGCTGGAATCCAGCTGAGAACAGTCACTGACATTTTTCTTTAAAACAACAATAACAACAAAACAGTATTATAGCCTTAAAGGCCTTCTTGTAGTCCTGGGGAACCAAGTACACCATAGCTGAAGATGTTTAAAAGATTAAAAAAAAAAAAAAAAAGGCTGTACTGCCTACATGAAATAATAACAAAAACTGGATTACTACTGTAATTTTCCTCATCTTACCTACTGAATTTTATGACATAAATGTCCAATATCCTTAAGTAAATTGATACTTTCTCTAAACTAAAAGTAGCAACTGGAAAATATTCTTTTAACTTTGGAAGTAGTTCAGATATTTCTCCACTGATTTGTAATGAAAGCAAACAGTCCCTCTACACGGATAAACTTTTTTTAAAAAGTCAGAGAAAGGTTTCATTATACCAAAAATTTCAATAATTTGCTATTAAAGCCCCACTTTGACCCCTGAACTACAGATAAAATCCCAAGCCACAGATTATCTGTACAATGAGTTCATCTCCTGTTTTTCAGACTTGTGCAACTTTGCCCAACAAAGAACTTCAACTTATCAGCAATTTGGGTAGTATTAGACGCCTGAATAAGTTGTTTTGCAGAGTGTCCAAAAATCACTTGAAGGAATCAATAAGCCTTCTTGTTTTGTTCAGTCCAGATTTGTGTATCAGGCTTAAAAAAAAAGAGTGAAAGGCAAGAGAAGCATAATGAAATGTGGCACCATCTAAAAGCTTTTCAATAACATTTAAAGCAGTTCGCCCTAGCTCCAACAAAACACTTTCTATCTAGCAGATTTCCCGAAGCAACATTTTGATACTATACACACAGGCTGAGCATCCTTGCACTTCTGTAACAGCTAATACAAATGTATCAGCACCTGATTGGTCAAGGACATCAAAGACCTCAGGGGTCTGTTAGAACAGGGAGGAAAATCATCACATGGAGTGCAACCCCATTTTTCTGTTACATGGTCAAAGGTAAAGAAAAATTCCTTTGCTTTCTGTGATGCCAGGGACATATACTAACCAAACAGCTAATTTGTATCACAGAAAAACTGGAGTGCAATCAAGAAACAATATACTACAAAGAGATCCATAGGCAGGTCACCTCTGTACATTAGGTGGGATATAACACAGGGAATAAATAAGAAACACACAAGATCAGGGGATTGTGGGCCACTGAAGAGAAGTGTCCTGAAAGGAACACTGGATCGGGTGAAAGTAAAACCTCAGCTCTAGGATTTAGCCTGTGGTGAACTTGGACAACACACCTGACTCTAGACTTGTTTCTCTCTTTTTATATGCTGATTTTTGCTGTACAGCAAGGTGGTTCAGTTACACACATAAATATATATATATTTTTTACATTTGTTTCTAATATGGTTTATCCCAGGAGACTGGATATAGATCCCTGTACTATACAGGAGGACTTTGTTGTTTATACATTCTAAATAGACCTGTTTCTTTACCAGTAAAGAACAGTGGACAGCTACTCCTAATGTTTCTTCCCGTTTTAAAATCACTTGCTTTTAAAAGAGTATGTTTAAAAAAAATTCTTTTTAATTAATAATTTTTAAATGCATATTAATATGAGGCAAATAACATTAAAAGACAACGAAATTAATCCTAATTTACTGTAGGAAATAATACATAAACCTTACATTCCAGAACATAAGACACTTCAAATTTTTGAAAAGTCAGCATTTAAGGAATCACTTAATCAAAAGATGGAGCAAGAAAAATAAGCACTGAAAACATTTTTTAAATACTCAAATTCTATCTCAATATTGTGAGGAAAGGAACTCTCTTCTTTAAAATAATTGTTGGGCCATGTTGAACACCTCTCCCTGATCAAAGATCTTGCAGTGCTTTTAATGTCATTTAAGCATCCAACTGATTTTTAAACGACTTTATGTGGCCATATGTTAACTGTCCCAACTACCTCTTTCAAAAGGCAAATTACAGGAAGGTTAGGCAAGAACCTTCCCAAGACTTTCAAAGAGCTTTAAAGGGAACTGGGAAAAACCTCAGAACAAGATGTCTAAGCACCAGAATGTTAGGAAAAGCAACCGTATTTGGTCGTAATTCGTAATTCGATATTGGCATTGACTTTCAACAGCTCACTTTTAACACATTAAAAACGAATGAGTTTTTAATCTCGTCTCTAAAAATCCATTGCCCCAGACGCCAAGATTTGTGCAATCTTGGACGGTTCAAGAGGCTGTTCATAATCAGGTTTACAGGACACACAACACGATCGTTTAAAAAAAAAAAAATTACTTGAGCAACTCTGAAACATCTTTTTTAAAAAAAAGTAGCATAGCCTCCTCACCCCCACCCTCACGTGATACAAGTAACCACTAAATTACCAAATAATCTTCCTGGCCAGCCTGTGCTAACAAAAGAACGCAACAAGAGGGCTCATGTTCCGAGCCCAGGGGAAAGGCCGACCCAGAGAGGTGGGGTCAGCCGGGCCTGGCCCAAGCTCCCAGCACCCTTGACCTCCCGCCCGCCCTCGGCCGCCCCCTCCTCTCGGCCTGCTGCCCGCGTCCATCCCCCGGCGTCCCAGCCGCACGTCCCCATCTCTGCCCACGTCCCCTTTGCTGCCCGCTCCGCCCACCCTCCCTCCCGCGCCGCAAGGCCCACCCCTCCACACCCCGATTGGCTCCTCTCTGGGGCCCACCACAGGTGGGATCTGCTCGACCCCCTCGTCTTCCCGCCCAACTATCCTCCCCAACCGCGAACCCAAGCCGTTCCCCATCCAAGACCCCAGGAGAGAGCGGAGCCAGGTTAGGAGGAAGACAGAAGCGACTCCTCCAGACCTGTGACGGGAGCTGTCAGTCATCCGCACATCCTCGGCCTTGACCAATGGGCTGTCTTCTCCTCCCGCCCCCCGCGCGGAGCTGGCGGCGGCGACCCGAGCAGCTCCTCCTCCCCCATCCCCTTAACCGAGTCCGCTGGCCCAGCACTCACTGTTGAGGCCGGCAGGCGGTGGCAGAGACTGTTCGCCTTCCTCACAGTTATTGTTGTTGTTGTGCGGGGGCGGCGGCTGTTCTACTAAGTGAGACGACATTGTCTGGCGGCTGGAAAAGCTGCGGCCCCGCAGCAAGGACCGTCTCCGGTTCTCGGGCAGCAACACAACAAGCCGAGTCCCCCGCCCC
This sequence comes from Bison bison bison, assembly GCF_000754665.1. Classification (NCBI taxonomy): domain Eukaryota; kingdom Metazoa; phylum Chordata; class Mammalia; order Artiodactyla; family Bovidae; genus Bison; species Bison bison. The sequence continues at coordinate 6,100,506 of NW_011494713.1, forward strand.
CCTTTCCGCGCCTGCGCAGTCCCTCCCCCACGCTGACGTCAGGACCCGCCCCGACCACGTGAGGACAACACAACAAGCGACGGGGCGGGGCGGGGGCGTGCCCAGGCGAGCAAGGTACGTGGAGACGCGGGAGTCGCGCTGACGCGCGCGCCAGGAATGAATTCCTGCGTGTCATTGACTGGCAGGATGGAGTAAGGTATGCGGCTGTAACTGGAATAGAGGATGAGGAGACGTGTAATGAGGAAGTGCAAGGGCCTCAGGTGCTGACACGCAGGTCTCCCACACCTGCGGGATCATTGTTTTATCCTACCCGTGAGCATTTCTTTTTTAATTTCCGTAAGGACTCTTTAGATATTTACCTATATAGGTATCGTGGTGACACAAGGGAGGTGCCTCCCCGTCATAAATCTAAAATCAAGCTGGTGGAACACTGACACGCCAAACAAGGAACAATATAAGGCAGGCCAGATTTTTTAGTTGTTAAACAATTTAAAAAAAAAACACATAATTACAAACAACACGCAATCATTATTTTAAAAATGGAAAATTTCAGGAAAACAGAGAAGAATATAATCACATAAATCGCATCACTTGGCCCATTCTGGAACAGGACATGTGAAACGTTGTTTCCTATAGGTGGGTTAACCTTAAACCATGTTCCTTAACCCTCCACCTACGTCCTATCTCCGTGTCTTTGTCGTTTCCTTGGTCTCATTTATGTGTGGCATCTATTTCTCTCGGTCTGTCATTTGTTTTGTTAACCTTGTTTCACTATAGTGTGTTCTCTCTAGTGTTAGTCGCTCAGTTGTGTTCGACTCTTTGCGACTCTATTGGCTTTGGACTGTAGCCAACAAGGCTCCTCTGTCCATGGGATTCTCCAGGCGAGAATACTGGAGTGGGTTGACATGCTCTCCTCCAGGAGATCTTCCTGACCCAGGGATCCAACCCGGGTCTTCTCCTTTGCAGACATTCTTTACCAACTGAGCCACCAGGGAAGTCCAGTATTTCACTATGCTGACGTTAAAATTTTCAGGCAATCGGATATGTTATTTTTATGACTTGGGAATACCCTCACACCATGATTTTTAATCTATTCCCTAGAATTTTTTTCTAATAGGTTGGATTTTTATACTTATACCTTAGTCCATCTGAAACTTATTTTTGTATGTTGTAAATTGCTTAACTTCAGTTCTTCGCAGTTGATCCAACAGTATTTATTAAACCATCCTTTCTACACTGATTTGAGAGTACACCATTATCACATTTTGAGTGAGTGAGTGGAGTCGCTCAGTTGTGTCCAACTCTTTGCGACCCCATGGACTGTAACCTACCAGGCTCCTCTGTGCATGCGATTTTCCCGGCAAGGGTACTGGAGTGGCTTGCCATTTCCTTCTCCAGGGGATCTTCCTAACACAGGGATTGAACCCTGATCTCCTGCATTGCAGGTGGATTCTTTACCACTCAGCCACCTGGAAAGCCCTTTATCAGCTTACTTGAGATATAACTCACATACTCTACAATTAACCCATTTAAAGTTCACAGTTCAGTGTTTTATTTACAGAGTTGTGCAGCCGTCTCCACAATCTAATTCTCAATTTATGTCACCTCCAAAAGAAACGCTATGCTCATTAGTTATGTCTGATTTTTCCTAACTTCTTACATTTGATACTTATTCCATTCATTATTTATTTGGGTGTTTAAGAATTTTTCTCTGTTCAGAGTATGTTTTTGTACTACTAGTTTGGCGATTTCTCTTAGGTTTTCTCTGGCGCCTAATTTATGGTTAATTTGGGGAATGTTCCATGAATATTTGAAAAGAAGGTATGATTCCTGTGTTGAAGACAGCACATTTGACATATCTATTGGAACTACCTTAATAATTAAAGTTTTTTGTATTTTTTCCCTCTGTGTATTTCAAGAGGTCAGTTAGTATTTCACTCCTGATATGTTTCTGTTTCTTCTCTTTTGTTGTAATTGAGGCTTCACTATTTAATGCATAGTTCATAATGCACAGTTCATAACTGTGTCTTTATCATTATGAATTGGTCATAGTTTTGTCCTCAGTCCAACCTTGTCTGATATCATGATTCTGGGTTTTATTATTGTTGTTGAAGTTTGTGTTTAGTTGCAACATTTTGAGAAGGCAATGGCATCCTACTCCAGTACTGTTGCCCAGAAAATCCTATGGATGGAGGAGCCTGGTAGGCTGCAATCCATGGGGTCGCTAAGAGTCAGACACCACTGAGCGACTTCACTTTCACTTTCCACTTTCATGCATTGGAGAAGGAAATGGCAACCCACTCCAGTGTTCTTGCCTGGAGAATCCCATGGATGGAGAAGCCTGGTTGGCTGCAGTCCATGGGGTCGCACAGAGTCAGACACGACTGAAGCGACTTAGTAGTAGTAGTAGCAACATTTTGATGTACTTCTACCCATTTTTTTTAACTTAAAAAAAAATATTTATTTTTAGCTGTGCTGGGTCTTTGTTGCTGCAGGGACTTTTCTCTAGTTGTGGCCAGCGGGGTATTCTCTAGTGGTATGCGGGCTTCCCATACCGCAAGAGAAGTGGTAGCTTCTCTTGTTGCGGAGCACGGGCCTAGAGCACAGGCTCAATAGTTGTAGCACAAGGGCTTACTTGCTATTCGGGAAGTGGGATCTTCCCGGACCAGGGATCAAATCCATGTACCCTGCACTGGCAGGCAGATTCTTTACCACTGTGCCACCTGGGAAGCTCTGCAGCTAAACCTATTGTGCACTTAATCTGAGCCAGGCTTTATGACTATCTCATTGAGCTAATTTCCTATTTAATTCTCCCAACCATCTTAGGAGTTAGGTATTGTTACTATTTTATAAATAAGAAAACCATGACACTTGCTAAGTACCATACACATGATGGCGATACAGCTGGTACTTGGACCTGGAACCATTTGACTGCCAAGTACAGACTCACCACTACCATGCTCCCGTTTCATTTCCACACACATGTGAATGAAGCTGCCAGCGTATTCTGATTATCGTCTTGCTTCTTAGCCTCCAAGGCACTGTCTAGAAAAATGGTTCCAGTTGAGCCAGATTCCTCTTTACCCACATTTAGAGATCCCACCTGGATACAGTCTGCGTTATCCTAACCAGCTGCACTGCCAGGCACCCTTCCTTTGGAACTTTTTTACTATAGATCACAGAGTTCCTACTTATCAATTATGGGCTTATGCAAAGTTCAGTATGTTAAGTGTAATTATTTACCATTTCATTGGTAGGAAAGAATGTTTCCTTTCAGACACTAAAAAAAAAAAAATGCTGCCTAAATGCTGGTATGTTAATCCAGGGAGTGATTTCTCTCAAATTATAGTTTTACTTTGCTTTCAAGAGAAGAGCCATAATTGTATCATGCAGAAAATGTTTTCCCTTGATCTCTGAAGTTTTGTCAAGTTTGAGAACACTGCATTGTTATTGCCTTTGAAAAAATAAGGACCAAGTGATACAAATCAGTCAGGAAATGGACATTTTGGTCCACAATTTTTGGAAATTGCTTTGGTACCTATAACACTGATAGCTAAATTAGGACCTTAACTTGTCTCATTATGTAACAAATCTTTGTCTACAACCATTCTGGTGCAGACTGCATCCAGATTTTAAATGTAGTCTATTGGTCTAGAACTTTCACTTTTGGGAAATTGGCCTAACAAAATAATCAAAGAGGTCTGTCCATGGATAATCACTGCAGTATTACTGGCCACAAAAAAAACATAGATAAAAAATCTAGATGTGGCCAACAGAAAGTCAATAACAGTGGTACTTACTTCCTTGTCATGTAGTCATGAAGAATGAAAATGTTTATCAGTGATGGGAAAATGTGGGCCATCATGTGAAAACAGTTTACAGAACAGTATGAATAGCCCTCCAGCTTTTGTATCTATATGAAACCAAAAGAAATGTATCTGAGAGGAAGAACTGTGGATAGACTTGATTTTTATCTTCCTTTCCTGGCAGTCTATTAAAGAAGTGGTTAAGACTGTGGGGTCTGGAGATGACCCAGTTGGGTAGTATTTACGAGTCATGTGGCTCTGGGCAAGTTACTTTGAGAAAATAAGTTAATTTGTGTAAAATCCTTAGTAAAGTGCAATTATCATCATCATTACCATTATGAAATGGAAATTAAGTAAAAATACATATGTCTTTAATATCAGAGAGGCATCGTGTGTAAGATAGAGCAAAAAACATGGGACCCAGAGTAAGAAAAACTGATTGAGTCCAGGCTTTCCAGTGATGAGATGCTGGGCAAGTCACATCCTCTCTGAGCCTGATCGAGGGTCAGCTAGGAAAAGTAATCCTCTTTCACCATCTCGGGGATGTAGTAGGCATCAAATGAGATGTTTGTAAGACATAACCATGATGTACTCTGCAAACCATTATTGTGTGTGTGTGTGCTCAGTTGCTCAGACGTGTCCAACTCTTTGTGACCCCCATGGACTGTATTCCCACCAGGCTCCTCTGTCCATGGGTTTTCCAAATAAGAATACTGGAGTGGGGTGCCATTTCCTCCTCCCAGGGATCTTTCTGATCCAGGCTCCAACCCACATCTCCTGCGTCTCCTGTATCAATTGGCAGGTGGATTCTTTACCAGTGAGCCACCCAGGAAGCCCATTATAAATTATATTGAGTGTTGATTGCATATTGTACCCAATTACAAATAATTTTGCCTTGTCTTGGCCCTAAAGCAGAAGAGGTGTGAACTCAGTGGTTTCAGAAGGCAGGAAAGGAAGCAAACATGGTAGAATCAAAGCATGAGCTCTGAGAGGCCTTCTCATCCAGTGACCAGATCAGCTTCTCTGCAAGGCCCATCAGCACTCAGCTGCCAGCTGAGACAGTGAAAAGGCTCAGAGGAGGAAAGAACTTTATAGTATTTTCTTAGACTGGCAGCATTCCTGGTGTGGCATTTCACCACATCCTAATCACCTTGTTCTTTCCTACTGAAGGCAACAGCTACCTGGCCTGATCAGTGGATCCTTTCAGGCAGTACTAAGTAAACTGGGCAGCAAGAGTTTGATCTGGATTGGGGCTAATACATTAACATTTTCAAAGATCCTGTGAGGAAGCAAAATGTCACTTGGAAAACTTCAAATTGTGATGGTTCATTCTGCCGACTCTGCTGAGAGATTCGGAGGATAATAAAACAATAATACATTTCAATTCTTGAAAGGGACAGATACTGCAGTTTTCTTTGTAGTGACTCACAATTAACATGACCCTCAACACAACAATTTTATATTGTGTCATCTTTAAAATGAGGAGTTTGGTTTAATGAAGTTTGAGGTCCCTTTAAACAATAAAGTAATTCTTTGATGTATAGGTCAAGATTAATTAATGCTAATGAGGGACATTATTTGGTATTTTGAAGTGAACACTTCACCTGTAGTAATTTTTCTCTCATAACCTTTAATGGAGTTCAGAATTAGAACAAGAACACCAGTAATAGAAATTAAAATGTATTAAGAAATAAAAGCATCAAATATAAATATGAACATAAAATAACTTTTTCTCATTTTAAGCTGGGGAAGACCTAACTACAAATGAATAACTCTTTGGTTTGACTATAAAATAAGAAATTAAATCCCAGTTTATAGTATTTTGAGCAGATTAAAAAATGAGTGTTATTAACTGTGGTCTTAAACCTGACAGTTTGTAAAATGGACAATTTCCTTGAAGGGAAAACAGCCAAAACTCATTTAAGTAATAGATAATTTGTATAACTTTATGTCTTCAAAAAAAATTAAACTCAGTTAACGTTCTAAAGAGACCCAAAGGGCATCACTTGTGAATTCTATCCAACACTGAAGGAAGAAATTATATGAATTCTGCCTACAGTCTTTGATAACATAAGTAAGAAGAGAAACTCATTTTATGAGGTCAATACTACACAGACCAGACAATGACATTGAAAGATAAACAAACTATATGTTAATATCCCTCATGAACCTTGCAAAAATACTCAACAAAATACTAGCAAAAGAATCCAGCAATGCTCTGGGAATGCAAGGCTGGTTCCACAGTTAAAAGCCAATGTAATTCACTATGTCAACATCATGAAGAAAAACTACATGATCATTTTTAATAGATACAGAAAAAACATCTGGCAAAACCCAACATCCATTCATGATTAAGAACGCTCAGAAAACTAGGAGTAAAGGGGAATTTCCTCAGCCTGGTGAAGACTATCTACAAAAACCTACAACTACTAAACTTAATGCTAAAAGACTGCATGCTTGTTCCCCTGTATCGGTGATGAAGCAGGTTGTGTCTAGCATCACTACTCTTTTCACCATCATACTGGAAGGTCTAACCAGTGCAGCAAGACAAGAAATAAAAGGCATTGGAAAGGAAAACTGAAAAGACTGGGAAAAATAAAACATTTATTATAAATAATAATAATCTGCAGACATGGCTATGTAGAAAACTTTAAAGAAATCTACATAAGTAATCTGGCAAAGTGTCAGGATACAAGGTCAATATACAAAAATCAATCGTATTTCTAGATATTAGCAATGAACATTTTGGAAATTGAAAATTTTTTTAAAGTACCATTTATAAAAGCACACACAGAGAAAACCAGAAAGTACTGATAACGTATTTGCGAGATCTTTATGCTAAAATCTAAAAACACTAATAAAAGAAATCAAAGACCTCTATGAATGGAGCAATATGCTGCTGCACTCATGGACTGGAGGGCACATATTAAGATGTCCTCTCTTCCTGAAGTGGTCTACGGATTCAATGCAAATCATTAGCAAAATCCAAGCAAGTGGTTTTGTTCTTGTCAACAGGCTGATTCTAAATTGTATATGGCAAGGCAAAGGATCTAAAATTAGCAAAAGTTCTCAAAAAGAACATAGCATTTATGCAAAGCTACCGTGATCATGCAATGTAGTATGAGTGAAAGTTCAGACATAAACTTAACAGAATAGTTCAGAAATAGACTAATGGTGTGTCAACTGATTTTCAACAAAGGTGCAAAGAAAAACGAACCTTAATCTATGTATGGTACATATGATTTTTATATGTAACACATAAAAACCAACTCAAATGGATCACATTCACATCACTAAATGTAAAAACTGAAAACTATTAAGTTTCTAAACTATTTAAAAAACTTTGTCACCTTGTTAGGCAGATTTCTTAGATATGATACCGAAAGCATAACCCATTAAAGAAATAGTTGAAAAAGTGAACTTTTGTGAAAATTAAGAACTTCTGCTCTTCAAAAAGCTCTGTGAAAAGAAAAAGAAAGCAAGCCTCATTCTGAGGAATATTTATAAAGCACATGGGTGATAGTCTTGTAGCCAGATTATAGGAAATAATATCTGACTAAAAATATGTAAACACAATTTGGCTTATCATTTTTACTTTTTCTGATTGACAAAGATAAAACATGAGATTTTTATCCTTAGTTAGGGGTATATTTGTGACAGAACTTCCATTTTTGGAATGGAAATTTGACAATATGTACCAAACTTTAATACAGTAATTTCTAGGAATGTATCCTAAAAATCTTACACACCAAGGCTGGTGTGTATGTTCACTATTCCAATACTTCCACTTGCAAAAATGAAAATAAAAACCTCTCTTGATGACAGGACTAGTAAATAAGTAATGTATCAGCCACAAATTGAGGCTATTCGAAGGGGAAATCTGGCTTCAAGTATGCCCAGAAGAGAGCCAACAAAAGTACATAAAAATATGAATGGGAATTTTCTCTGCATGGTTACTTCTGGGTATTTTTTATTCTTTCTGAAGAACATGTATTCAGAAGAAAAAAGTTAAATTTTTTTTTAAAGGAATTTAGACATTCCAGAGTTAAGAGCAACATGAAACTCCTGGTCTTCTTTATGGTACATAAGGATCTGATTTTGCAAGAAGGGGGCAGGCTGAGTAATCTCTGACTAAAAGAAAAGGCAGCTCATAATTTTCAGTGTCATTTTTGCTACTTCTGCAGTAAGGCACCATGGACAGATAGCAGTTGACATCTGGGTCGCCCCTCAGTCACTCACTCTAGGGTTGTGTTAAATAGTGGTTTTGTTTGGGCATAAATACACTTTTAACTTCCCCTTTGTTTGGTTCCCAGTTTGGTTCTTAATAATGAAGCTCTTTTGGTATCTCATTTATGCATTCTCAAAAACACCTCCTAAATGTTGGTCAAGACTCACCTAGTGCCCCCTAGTGGGAAAGTCCTCAAATAACTGGCTGCTATTCACATATTTTTGTTTGCTGAATTCCTTCTTTTGGAGAAAACTAAATTTTGTAGTGTCTTCCTTTTTACAGGTAGCGTGCTAAGGTGGCCTTTTCATATGTATTATTAACTTTAGGCGTGCAATTCTTACGTAGTAGGTCACATAGTTTAAAACCATTATGCAATAATCTGTCAAGCAGACAAAACTCAATTTATTACTACACTTACAACATTTGAGAATCCCAAGATTTCTCTGAACTTCTGATTAATACTAAAGATGTCTTGACCTTATATGCATAGTTGTAAGCTGAAGCAGAATCAGTTTCCAAGGCTTTTTGGAGAGGAGGGGGTGTGTAAAGAATTTTTTTTTTTGGTAAAAAACCTTTTTAAACCGTGGTGTCTCTTTTGCTCTCACAAACAGCTTTAATTATAAACCATCTGAACGTGTAAGTACCTAAAATAGTAGTGCTCTTATATACTATAGTAAATGGGCTTCATTCTTGATTGCCTAGCACTACCTTTCTATTCTGAAGGTTGGAGCTTGGTTTTGTTCTTCTATAAGTACACACTACTATCTCCATTTAGTGTCCCCCAGCAAGGTAATGGCCTAAATTTCACTAAAAATACTTTTATCAGTTAACTGTTTCGTTTTCACAAATAATTTTCCAAGAATAAACACATTACTTGTATAAATATTGTTAAAAAAGGTAAGAACCTCAATTTTATTGTTTTCTTTAGGAATGTCTATGACCAGAATAATTCTCACATTTAAGGTTTTTTAAAAATCCTCACTTAATCTGAAAGGAAAAAGTGTGAATGCACTTTTCTATTCCAAAAGTCTAAGGGCTTCACAGAAGAAAGCTTAACATCCAACAGTTACATGAACATGTTTATATAGATACAGAGATTTAGATAATAACTATTGCCCAGCCACTAAAGATCGAGATTAAAAGAATGAAAGTTCTCCTACTATTATTTTTCAAAAAGGTTGAGCGAGAGGGACAGAATATGTATGTTTATAGGTGTCAAGAGAATGGGAGAATATTAAGCAACTTGACAAGACCAAGTTTAACTTTTATTAATAAAAGGATTAACCATGACCATGAGTGGCTGGGCTTATAGTTTGCTACATCAAAGAAATTAAAAATTGATTCTTAAGAATATTTATAATAGCATTCATTTTATAGAGGCATTTTAATTTTTAAGCAATGTTTTTTGTAAATATATAAAACTAACCCTTAGTGTCATGGAGGAGAATCATCGTAACTACTGCTAAATCAAAGAAGAATTTCCGAGAGCTGCCTGACGATGTTTATCTCAACACCTACACCCAAACTTTAGGGAAACAATCTCTCTTTAGGGAAAGATCTGGAAAACTGCCTGATCAGAGTCATCAGTGTCTGCTTGTAGCCAGGGAATAGCCCACTTCCAAGTCAAGCATGAAGAATAACACAAAGTACAAATGTACCCAAGATCCCCAAGTAAATTAGGAAAAGTGCCATTATTTTAAGAATTATCAGACATATAATCAGTGTTTAAATACAAATTCCGATTTGTTAAGTCCAAAAGATAACAGTAATTTTATTACATATAATTTCTCCTGTGTGCTAAAAATGTAACTTACAAGACACAGTACTTGTATACCTGTGGAGGGGTTACGGTGGAGTTGTTGAATCATTTTTCATTGATGAGAACAGAACGACAAGGTAGTGGACAGATAAGCACTTGGGTCCTCTAAAATTCAAAGCGGTACTACTGCTCAACCAAAACACACTACCATTCTGTTAATATGAATGCCTACTCATTTATCTTTTAAAAATAAAGTCCATCTTTTTCTCCATTAAAGCTTCTGCAAGATTGACACAAGGTTCCTTCTACCTGTTAAAATAGGGGTGCTCTTCATCTTTGGACAAGGTATCACCATTTAGGGAAAATGTAATCATATACATTACTAAATTTTTACTTGAGGCAGCTGTTGGAGTCCATTAAGCACTTTTGGAACACTGTACCTTTAAAGTTTGTCTTTAATATTAATTGCTTTGGAAAACCAAAAATAGAAGAAAAACATCTATGGCAAAGTACATTTCATTCAGATTTGACAGCAGTAAAATACGCGCCCCCCCCCCCCAATATTAGTGCAGTGTCAATTTTGTCTATGTAAATCACTTGAGGATAGTTTTGTTATGGTATGACTGAATAACCAAAAAAGTTTTAACTTGTTTAAAAAGTTTGTCTTTGACTTAGTATTCAGTAATGCAAAAATGAAATTAAGCACTGTAAAAAGTCTTTAAAAATGAAGTTCTACAAATGTGGTTCCCATTTACAACAGTTTTCATTAACAGATAATGAATTAAGTGTAGACACAATGTATCCAGTACCCTTATAACTACAATTAAAAAAAATCTCTAGTAGCATGTATATAGATCGTGATATCTTTAGGAATACCAATATATAGTCAAAATATGTTCATACAGAACCAATACCTCTCCTTCTCCATGTAAAGAACACTTTTTAAAAATAATTAACAAAAATACCAATTAAACAGTGGAACCTCATTTCACTTGACTGCACCCAAAGGTATGACACAAAATATTGGCTTAAAGAGGTAGATTAAAAAGAAAAAGGAAACCAGATTCTCCATTCTTTGTCACTTTTATTCAGTAGTAGTATTTTTTTTCCTTATTTTCAGTGCCAGACACGGCAAGGAGTGATTACAGCCAACTGTTATTAAAACATTTGTTCGCAACATGTACCCCCTTTACCACTGACCCCAAACTGACTCGTGTGCTTTCGTTCTTTCCTTTTTATACCACCACCAAGACTGGGTGGAGGGGCAAGGGGAAGAGATGGAGGGGAAGAGTCCAGGAGCCAGAGAGGAGGAATGCTACAAGCCACAGTAAGAATGAGCTGTATTTAATTTAAAAAAGGGGAGGAGGGGTGTACCCCACAAATGATACAGTAATGAGGATACACAATTAAATCCCATAAGCATGACTGAAGGCTTTCACTGTGTTTGACGTCATCACAATGGAAGGCATAAAAAGTGGAGTAAATCAATGTTGACACAGTCCAATCTAGTCCATTAGGCAAGATGGTGCAAGAAGTCATTTAAATTAAAAGTGCCCTACCCTTACCTAAATGGCTAGCAGACATGGAGAACACCACAGGGAGGGATCCACAGAGCTTTCTCCATGTAGCTATGGAAAATGTGTTGTCGAATGGCACATTGTCAAACACTGGAAAAGGGGCGCCACAATGGACCTCTCTCTTTTTTAAGTACGAATGCTAGATTCAACTATCTCAACTAAGCAGGAAGTGGGTTCTTCTGCTAGGAAGGCCAACCCTAATTCACTTTGTCTTGAAATATATACAGATTGTTTGTAGTAGCTACAGCAATGATATTTTCCTTGGGGTGCCAGGCTGTGTGAAGTATTTTCTTGTTGAAGTCTAGGCTGTCGACACTGATTTCATCTTTCTTTCGCTTGCCACTTGCACACACTTTGCGTGGCTTCAGAACCGTGCGAGGTTTATTGTTTTCTCGTGATGCTTCCAGGGTTATGTCTCGCTTTGTGTTCCGGTCAAACATTCTGAAGAAATTATTGTAAGATCCAGTCATGACAACACTGGAAAAGGAGACAGAGCATCCAGTCAAATAATGAAAATGAGTTTTCGATGAACATTTCGCTGGTGAAATTCAGCCTACTGCTCCAAAGCAGGAGCTACTGCAAGCAGATCTGGGTTTAGGGAGAGGGCTGCTGGCACCAACCCAGAGACCGATCACTGGAATAAACTAGGAATACGGTATTAGTACTTTGATGTCTATTCATGACTCCTTTCATGACTGCCCAAACTGTCACCAAAGTTGAAAGCATCCTCAAGTAAGGCTTGTAAGTAGTAGTGAATGGTCTAAATTGAAAACATTTACAACCCCAGTCTATGCAGTCCTCCAGACCAGCCAACCAACAACAAAACATAAAAGTATGGTATATACTTCTAAGAAAACAAAGCTTTATTCTCTGATTTACATTATAAGCTACTGATGTTCCCAGGACACGTCAGGTTCAGAAAACAGCTTCTTATGAATGCTTTAAAGAAATCTGCATCAAAGAATATAAAACAAGTAGCATATATGATTTTTATTAATAAAAAACTCACTTAACCTAAACAATATATTGTAAACAAATATTTTTGACAGATATTTTTATAATTTCTGTAGTTTAGACTGGCATTCCCATGTTACCTGCATTTGTGAGGTTTTAATGGATTTTAATGGATTCTGACACCTAGTCTATAGCTATTTAAAAGGTGTTGCTAGCCAGCATTTCTATGGTATTCTTGCCAAGTATAACCTGAATCTAATCATGAGGGAGTATTAGACAACACTCAAATGAAGGAAAATTCTATACAATGAATGGCCTGTGGTTTTAAAACAAGCTGAGATCATGAAAGACAAGGGAAGAATGAAGAACTGTTCCAGATTAAAGGAGACAATGAGATGGGACAAAGAACACGATTGAGGGAACTTGTGATATATACAGGGATCTGTGGATTAGACAGCAGTACTGCATCCATGTGAATTTTTCTGCCTTAGATGCCCACACAGTCATTATATAGGAGAGCATCTTTCCAAAAAAAATTTTTATGTTAAGGGAAACAAACAGTTTTTCTATAGTGTAAGATGCTGTTCAAACACAAGGAGAATGAGCTGGTGTAGCTGCGCGCTGCATCCTACTCCAGCAGCGCCTTCCCTTTTCTGTTCCCCTGATGCCTCAGGCAGGGCAGTGGTGGTCAAAGGCGAAGCCTGCTTACTCCTTCAGCTTTACTGTGGCCAGCCTACTACGTGGCCTCATATTATAACCAGATAAAAATAATTTAAAAAAATCAGACAACAGATAAATGATTCAAGTTCTGTTATCTTCAATAGCACCAGGAAACCTGAATCACTTATCAGGCTTCAGTGATAAAACTATTGTTGAATAAAGTACTCTAATGAATATCTTGAAGGTAGGTTTAGTAATTCCAGAATTATGTTTTCTTTTACTATTGTCTGTTCTCCTGGAACATAATGAATGGTAAATAAATACATGGAACAACAGACTGGTTCCAAATCGGGAAAGGAGTACATCAAGGCTGTATACTGTTACCCTGCTTATTTAACTTATATGCAGAGTACACCATGCGAAATGCCGGGCTAGATCAAACACGAGGTGGAATCAAGACTGCCGGGAAAACTATCAGTAACCTCAGATATGCAGATGACACCACCCTATGGCAAAAAGCAAAGAATTAAAAGAGCCTCCTGATGAACGTGAAAAAGGAGAGTGAAAAAGTTGGCTTAAAACTCAACATTCAGAAAACTAACATCATGGCATCTGGTCCATCACTTCATGACAAATAGATGGGTGAACAATGGAAACAGGGACAGACTTTATTTTTTGCGGCTCAAAAATCACTGCAGATGGTGACTGCAGCCATGAAATTAAAAGAGGCTTGTTCCTTGGAAGAAAAGCTATGACCAACCTAGGCAGCATATTAAAAAGCAGAGACATTACTTTGCCAGCTAAGGTCCGTTTAGTCAAATGTGATTGTTTTTCCAGTAGTCAGTCATGTATGGATGTTGAGAGTTGGAAAGCTGAGTGCCGAAGAACTGATGCTTCTGAACTGTGGTATTGGAGAAGACTCTTGAGAGTCCCTTGAACTGCAGGGAGATCAAACCAGTCAATCCTAAAGGAAATCAGTCCTGAATATTCATTGGAAGGACTGATGCTGAAGCTGAAGCTCCAATACTGTGGCCACCTGATGCAAAGAACAGACTCATTGGAAAAGACCCTGATGCTGGGAAAGACTGAAGGCAGGAGGAGAAGGGGATGACACAGGATGAGATGGTTGGATGGCATTACCAACTCAATGGACATGAGTTTGAGTAAGCTCCAGGAGTTAGTGGTGGACAGGGAAGCCTGGCATGCTGCAGTCCACGGGGTCACAAAGAGTTGGACATGACTGACTGACTGAACTGAATAAATACTGACAACCAAACTGAAAAGATTAAGACTTATCCTTTGAAATAATGATGCACATTTTGATGGCACAGTAAAAAGAAACTGTACTATGGCAAAGCTGTGGATTATAACAAGCCTAATCACTCATGGTAATATGGTTAAAATAATACATAGTAATTACTTCTTCTCTTCTATGAGGTATTGATGTAGTATCCAGAAAAACTGGTGTGTAAAACTCCAAATGAAGTATCTATCACCTAAATATTTCTAAAACCAATTTAACAGCAAAGTAACAAACACACTGAAATTTCACCATTTAAACTACTGGTATGTAAAAAAAGTGATTGATATGGTTCATTAAAGGGATAAATTAACATTTATATAATAACATTATAAGTTTCTAGTGTATTTTCACATTTACTTAATGAAACACAATGTTTAATTTTTATCTGCCAATATTGCTGTAAGATTTCAAGGAAACCCTGGGGAAAATAAAGTTGGGAAATGTAATTTATCTCAGTTGAAAAACACATTGGCCATTAGCAAATGTGGCAATCATACTAGGAGTGAAATAGTAAATTTCTTTCCTCTAACAATTCACATTTGAATAAGATGTTCAGTTCAAATTAAAATCAATTTACCTGTCAGATCCATTCCAACAACATTCAAATTTGTCAAATATGCAGTCATTTTCATACAGTGAACAAAGTTTACTTCTGAGGTATTCATGCACCTGGGGCGGGGCAGGGGAGAAAAAAATATTATACACACACACAAACACATGGGTACTTAGCTTATATCACATGATCTACTGCTCTTGAAACTGGAAAATGATTCAACAAGTCTGTATCTTTTTAAGAAGGAATATATAGACACATGGATTGAGTGAAACTCACTCAGTCGGGTCCAACTCCTTTACGACCCTATGGATTGTACCCACCAGGGTCCTCTGTCCATGGAATTCTTAGATCATATACATACTTTAATCTCATTAAAACTCAATTCTCAGAACAAAACAAAAACTCAATTCTCTGAGAAATAGTAAAGGTACCGAGCTCCCCGTTCCACAAATACACATTTTTCATTCATACAACTGAGAGATATACCCTCTTGGGGATGGCACATTTACTCTTTCTAAGTTTGACTAAAATAGGAGGCCAGAAAACATCTTAAAATGGCACAGATAAGACACTGAGTAAAGAATATATAGCAATATTTGAATTTTCCAACACTTGATTTTCTATTAATTGTTGATTAAAAAACATATAATACTGTGGCTTTACTTCCTTTTTAACTACCGTTTTTGGGGCATAACTAACTGAAGCCTACAGTACCATTAAATGCATATGTTATGCACTGCATGACCCTGCCCTGATCCAGTGATAAATTATATGGTTACTTCATGTATGCATCATGGAAATATCTGACACACTTGTTATTGCTTACACACAATATGTACTCGGTCACTCAATCATGTCCAACTTTCTGTGACCCCATGACTGGCCCACCAGGCTCCTCTGTCTATGGAATTCTCCAGGTAAGAATACTGGAGTGGGCTGCCATTTCCTCCTCCAGGGATCTTCCCAATCTAAGGACTGAACCTGCATTTCCTGTGGATTCTATATTGGCAGGTGGATTCTTTTACACTGAGCCACCTGGGAAGCCCATTTCTTATATAGTACCCAAAGCTAATGAAAATAGTTGTTTTTTTAAGTACAATTCTATATTCATTAGTTTTCCACAAAGGGATCAACTAGAAAATAAATTTTTAAAGTATTCTTAGAAATGATACATTTCTATATTAATATTACTATGTTGTGATCATAAGGGAAAAAAAAGAGTCTCCATCTCACTGTTCTTTTTCATTTAAATGAGAACCTTAAAATGAAGTAATGATAGAAAAGAACAAGTACTTTCTCAATGCTTAGAATTCTCTATGAAACAACCTAACTCATTTTAAGTGTCTGTTTTATCTTTAATGGAATGATTCAGACCACTGTGTGTGACATTTTAAGTGAAAATCTGTTAACACAGAGGATTTACAACACTTGTGGGTTAGGACCCACCATGAGTATGTGAGGCAAATAGTAATGTTAATATTACCCTTCAATCACATAACAGGTCAGCTAGATGCTTATACAAACTCAGTGGGAGTTGAATCTGCACCTGCTACACTGAGTATGATGTGAGTCTACTCCAATCACTAAGCCAGGCCAGCACAGGTAGAAAAACTGCACCCTGTCCCAGCTGTGCACATCTTCATTCTCTTCTCCAGAAGAAAGGGACCCACGGGAGCAGCTTGGCTGACAGGGAGAATCCAGAATTGACATTCTATGACAGACAGGCAGCCCCCAAAGCTGTCTGCTGGGTACTCATATGCCCCTCTCCTTCAGCTTAAGACAACAGTTACCAGCCAGTTCACCTGACTGGGCAACACGCCAGGGTTAACCTCTAATTCAACTAGCACTGTCCACACTCCATCTGGGATGCCTCTAGTGAAGGCCTGGCTATTCTCCCCCGTCTTCTCCCCAGACCTCGGTAGAGACCTAAAGTCCATCCTCACTTCAAATGTAGATAACAGTAGGAAAAAAAAGTTATCACTGAAACAAATTGGTAGCTTTACATTTTAATTGTAAAACTAAATAGAAAACACAATCTATAAAAGTAGATATAAATTTAACATAAGGAAAAGCAGTGTATTCATGGATCTCTGAAGGAAAAAGCCCAATGGTGAACATACACTTTGTACTAGGGTTAACACATACAGGCTATATACTCATTGAAAGAATTCCAAATACCTGGTATGTTTCCACAGGCCTGTTTTCCATATTTAAGTCCCAAATTTTGACTGACAAATAGTCTCTAGTCATCATATATCGACCACTATGGCTGAATTTTACATCAGAAATTGAAGAGATGATTTCAGAAAAAAAAGACCTGTTACTGGGATCTTCAGGTTCTTCAAACACTGAAAACAAGCAAAAAAGGTTGGGACCATCTGTAATTACTCTGGCTTGGACAAAGCATTTACACAAAACATTATTCACAAACTTCCTAGCAGTGAGCTAAAAATGACAGGCTAATAAAGAACTGGAAAACATCTCAAAGAACATCTGTAAGATTGTAACCTCCCTGAGAGAGTTTCTTAGGAGAATGAGAATACAGAAGCTGAAGAAGCAAAGTACATTATGTAGCACAGCACTTTCCAGAGTCACGTGGCTAATTCACCAGAACCAGACTTGTCTGCCACATCTGACATGTGTCAGCTCTGTGGTCCTACATATACCTCACTGACTTTGCCTATACCGTCACCACAAGACACAGACCACCTTCGCCACTCCCATGCATACCCACGGTTTTCAGTGGTCAGGTAAAATTAGATTGATAAGAAGTATGTAACAGTCTTTGTAAGTTTTTTAAAAATTCAACATGGAGGTAAGAATAATGCAACCCCTGAATTTCTTACCCTTGTACTCTTCAAACTTAAACGAGCCAAAGAAACCTCTTCTCAGGAAAAAATCTTCCTAGGAAGCCCAAAACAGGAAGGAAGGGAGTGGGGAGAAAAAAGAGGGAGGCAGGCAAGAAAGGAAATGTTCTACTTGCAGACAGGACTGGAGAACCCAAACCCAAGTTCCCAAAGAATAGCATTCTATTAAAAGTACATCTACTGAGACTCAACAGATGTGCCCCAGAGATAGTCTTCTATGTTTTTCCAGTAGGAGAACCTGTAAAGTCTCAGGTTGAGTCAGGCAGCTTACCAAAAGGTACAGGAGGTTTAAGACCCATGTGCTGTGCTTAGTCGCTCAGTCCTGTCTGACTGTGCAACCTCATGGACTGTAGGCAGCCAGGCTCCTCTGTCCATGGGATTCTCCAGGCAAGAATACTGGAGTAGGTTGCTATGCCCTGCTCCAGGAGATCTCCCCAACCCAGTGACTGATCCCAGATCTCCTGCAGGTGGATTCTTTACTGTCTGAGTCACCAAGAAAACCTATGTACATGTAGTTACAACGTCTGAAGACAAACAGAAAATGTTATCATTTGAAAATAAACTTACGTTTAGAATGCCTATCACAGAGGGCGGATGCCCTCATGTCACATAACCGAATGGTTCCTTTACTGCTACTGTATACAAATGTGTTACAGCTGTTGGGATGGAATTCTGCAGCTGTAATCACCTCTGTCAGCTCTTCCATATTGGCAGGCTTGATATCCACAATATCTGGAGAGCATTTTATTAAGGAATTTCCACTTAAAAGAAAGGTCAAGTATAATTTTATATTTCTCAAATCTACAGCTCATTCAGACTTAAGCACACATATTAATTCTATTTTAGAATGTAGAGGGTTTTTTTTTTTTTCTGAGTATGATATAAATCCCAGAAGACATAAAGAAAAGATTGCTAGGCCATCATCCTAAATATCAAGAACTTACCATATTTCCAAACAAAACAAAAGGAAAAATCTGGAAGGCAGCACAATGGGGAAGCTGCACACAAACAATGGAGCTGATTTACCTGATATTAAAAAGGTACTTAAAAAAAAAAAAACCCTCCAAAAAGAATATATGCAAATCCAATGAAAATTTTGGAAAAGAACAAAAAGAAATGGTTGAAAAAATATGAAAACATGCTGAAGTCTACTAAGGATGAAAGACGCAAATGAAAACAACTAGAGACCCTTTCACTAACTAGACGACGAAAGGTATAGGAAAGCAGGCATTTTTTAAGCATTACAGGCAGACCTTGTTTCTTTGCTTTGCTTTACCGTGTTTCACCTATCAGTTCACTGCACTTCACCTATGATTTACCGCATTTTTTATAAATTGATGTTTTGCAGCAACTGTGCATCAAGCTAGCCTATCAAACACCATTTTCCCAACATCATCAGCTCAAACCTTTACATTATTATTACATTTGTTTCGGCGATCTGTGATCAGCTCAGCTATCTTTGATCCTGTAATCGTGTGGGGGTGCCATGAACTACACACACAAGGTGGTGAATTTAGTCAACTGCTGAAAGGACAACCAAGGGCTGAGAACATTACAAAAACTTAGCTGATAAAGCAGTGGCAGGGTTTGAGAGGGCTGACTCCAGTTTTGAAAGAAGTTCCACTTGCGTGAAATGCTGTCAAACAGCACTGCAGACTACAAAGAAATAATTCATGACGGGAAGAGTCAAAATTGATGTGGCAAACATCACTGCTGTCTTATTTCAAAGAAACTGCTACAGCTACCCTAACCTTCAACAATCACCACTGATCAGTCAGCAACCTTCAACGAGGCAAGACCCTCCAGCAGCATAAAGATTACCGCTTGCTGAAGGTGCAGGTGATGATCAGCATTTTTCAGCAATATTTTTAAACTAAGGTATACATATTGTTTTTTTTTTAAAAGACATAATGCAACTACATACTTTAATAGACTACAATGTAGCGCTAACATTTATAAGTACTGGGAAACCAAATAATTTGTGTGACTTAATTTTAGGGCAGTATTCACTTTATTCTTGTGGTCTGCAACTGCATCTGTAGTATCTCCGAGGTATGCTTGCACTGGTAGAGTATGAATTATAGTACAGTGTTAATTTTTCAAATGATATCTATTTGGAAAGATATACATTAATAGTAGTGTGATAATTAACATTTATCAACAACTTAAGTACTTAAAAACAAACATGTATATACATTTCTATATATGTGTGTGTGTATATCTCATAATCACAGAAAATTTTTAGGAGGATAACATAAACAATGAGAAGTATTTAGACCATCATGCATCATGCCACGGATCTTTTTCCAACCTTAATGAGAATACTTTTATAATTAAAAATATTTTAAAGATAATACTCCACATATTTGTTTCTGTTACAAGAAACAGCTATTAAAAGTTTTTCTATTTTCATAGGTACAGAGAGAAAAATTCGTTAAAATTCCAAGAATCCAGTTTTTAAATTGATACATTATAAGCCTTTTATCAAATAATTTCACCCAGTGTTTAATAACACAAAAAAGTGCTATAAAATAATAAGCTATTATGTAAGAATCAAAACACCCCAAGGAGAGAATGAAAATAAATCCAGTATGAGGATAACATGCCTTCTTTACCCAACACCGAAAAAGGAAACCAAATGGATACTAAAACTCCTGTCTGTTATTTCCAGATGCCAAAGATTAATCCGCAAATCATCTGCAGATAAATATGTTTCATAATCACTATTAATAGAAATTGAGTTGATGTGATATGTATGAGCATTGGCAAATATTCTTCGTGGACTGGCCTCAACCATTAGATCCATGGGCCGAAAGACTGGCACCTGTCAATAAGACATGAAAAAGAAGTGATTACAAAATATTCACTTTCTACAAGAGAACTGAAGGTTCAGAAGACTTCATTACTCCAGTTTCTGAGGTAATATTAAACAGCATAATACTACACAGATTTAGTTTTATAAAGTAACTGATATTGGTTGCTTAAAGTGCTGACAGGGGAAGAAAAATGAAAAACAAATTTGCCTTCCTACGCTGGGGTGGAGGAAGCACAAGCTGGAATCAAGATTGCCAGGAGAAATCTCAATAACCTCAGATATGCAGATGACACCACCCTTATGGCAGAAAGTGAAGAGGAACTAAAAAGCCTCTTGATGAAAGTGAAAAGTGGAGAGTGAAAAAGTTGGCTTAAAGCTCAACATTCCGAAAACTAAGATCATGGCATCCGGTCCCATCACTTCATGGGATATAGACGGGGAAACAGTGGAAAGTGTCAGACTTTATTTTGGGGGGCTCCAAAATCACTGCAGATGGTGATTGCAGCCATGAAATTAAAAGATGCTTACTCTTTGGAAGGAAAAGTTATGACCAACCTAGATAGCATATTCAAAAGCAGAGATATTACTTTGCCAATAAAGGTCCGTCTAGTCAGGGCAATGGTTTTTCCAGTGGTCATGTATAGATGTGAGAGTTGGACTGTGAGGAGAGCTGAGCGCCGAAGAATTGATGCTTTTGAACTGTGGTGTTGGAGAAGACTCTTGAGAGTCCCTTGGACTGGACGGAGATCCAACCAGTCCATCCTGAAGGAGATCAGTCCTGGGTGTTCATTGGAGGGACTGATGCTGAGGCTGAAACTCCAATACTTTGGCCACCTCATGCGAAGAGCTGACTCATTGGAAAAGACTCTGATGCTGGGAGGGATTGGGGGCAGGAGGAGAAGGGGACGACAGAGGATGAGATGGCTGGATGGCATCGCTGACTTGATGGACATGAGTTTGGGTGAACTCCGGGAGTTGGTGATGGATAGGGAGGCCTGGCGTGCTGTGATTCATGGGGTAGCGAAGAGTCGGACACGACTGAGCGACTGAACTGAACTGAGAGCAATACTATCAGAATTTATAGTTTTTCCTAGTTTCAATCTTTTGCTTGAAAGACTTGCAAAGCTAATAAATGTTTATGATTTAAAGTGGCTAAAAAGGAAATCAGCCCAAAGCATCAAATTCTTGGTATTTTTCATTGCAACTAGAAGATTTAGTCCATTTTTATTTTTTTGATCTCCAAAGAAAGTTAATCTTGAAACTTAACCTTCTAATAGCTGACAACCAAACCATAAGAACAAAAGAGAGCATGGTGGCATAGTGAAAAACAAAACAAATCAAAACACAGTCTTGTGTTGAGTCCTGGTTCGGCCCTGGCCACGGTGAGACTCATCTGTAGGTCGGGGTCTGTTTAAAATTTGAGTCTTTAATGTTGTGTCTGGTCACACAATCTTGGGAAGGGGCAGAGTGTAATTATTCCTATTCATGTTCTGTTGAGGATCTAGACTACATAATAACAGTACAGAAGACTATTCATTGGAATCAGATTTTTTTTAACATGTACTTACACGTAGTGTAGTGACTGTAGTAGGATCTCTATACCTTCCATCTTCCTCTTTCAAGTTATACCCTTCCGGTCTTTTGTCCCTTTCACTGATTTTCCATAACTTTATTGTTTTATCTGGGAAAAAATAAAGAAAGTCTTAAAAAATGAGAGATTAACCTCGACAGAAGAAACACATTTTAAGTATACTTAAACATGTGATTTCATATCTCACCCAAAAGGATCCCAAGAATAAAATCCCTGATCCGACTCAACAAAACACAAACTTTCTACTACCAGGTGAATAAAAACATCTGTACATATAAAAACAGCACAGAAATAAAAAAAATCTATGTTAATGCCACTCATTAAATATCACTTAATATTAAAATCAGGTCACAGCCAGGTCCTTATCCTTCAAAAATTATTATAGCTAGAGGGGGCGGGGGAACTCTGTGTGTGTGTGTGCGTGCGCTAGAGGGGGTGGGGAAAACCGTGTGTGTCTGTGTGTGTGTGTGTCCATCCCCTGGAGGAGGGCATAGCAATCCACTCCAGTATTCTTGCCTGGAGAATCCCCAAGGACAGAGCAGCCTGGTGGGCTACAGTCCATGGGGTCACAGAGTCGGACACAACTAAGTGACTAAGCACATGCTTAGTCATATGTCTATATATGCATAATGCTTAATATTTAACTTTTACACACACAAAAAGTCAGTTAAAATAGCCTAAGGGTTAGTCGCTCCTTCATGTCTAATTCTTTGCCACCCCATGGACTGTATAGCCCACCAGGCTCAGTTTTTCCTAGTTCATGGAGTTCTCCAGACAAGAATATTGGAATGGGTATCCATTCCTTTTTCCAGGCTATCTTTCCAACACAGGGGTGGAATCTGGGTCTTCTGCACTGCAGGCAAATTCTCTACCATATGAGCCACCAGGGACTATTTAGAGTAAAAGTTACATTTGTGATTCAAGTAAGTACAAGGCCCTGAAAATAGTTTACCAATTAAAAGCATACATCCCCAAGTCCTTCAAGACAAAATTATTCAGTATCGAGAATATATAAAATAGTGTTTTTTACAATA
>NW_011494713.1:6123755-6156477 GCF_000754665.1 Bison bison bison
TATTGTAAAAAACACTATTTTATATATTCTCGATACTGAATAATTTTGTCTTGAAGGACTTGGGGATGTATGCTTTTAATTGGTAAACTATTTTCAGGGCCTTGTACTTACTTGAATCACAAATGTAACTTTTACTCTAAATAGTCCCTGGTGGCTCATATGGTAGAGAATTTGCCTGCAGTGCAGAAGACCCAGATTCCACCCCTGTGTTGGAAAGATAGCCTGGAAAAAGGAATGGATACCCATTCCAATATTCTTGTCTGGAGAACTCCATGAACTAGGAAAAACTGAGCCTGTCATGGCACCTTAGTCTCTCTGCAACAATTTCTCAGCCTTTCTTATTTTTCTTCATCCTGACAGTTCTGAGAAGCAGTGGCAAAGTGTGTGGAATGTACCTCCACTGGGCATGTCTGTTGTTCCCCTCATGATCAGATTGAGATCATGGGGTATCAGGAAGAGCCCAGAGTGAAGTAAATATATACATAGTACTGACATGACTTTTCCACCGGTGATCACTTGGTTAGGAAAGAAACTGCCAGGTTTCTCCACTGCACACTTACTCTCTCCCGCTTTGGAAATGAGGCATTAAATCCATCCATGTCTAATAGGACAAGTTACAGTCCGGGCAGGGAGAAGTATCCATCCACATGTTATTTGGAATTCTCTGTAACAAGCACTTTCTCCCCACTTATTTACTCAACCAACCATTTACATCACGATGGAATCAAGCACATTTATTTAACTCTGTGTGCCCAAGTGGCCCAGTGTAAAGAATCCACTTGCCAACACAGGAGATGCAGGTTCAGTCCCTGCGTCGGGAAGATCCCCTGGAGTAGGAAATGGCAACCCAATCCAGTATTCCTGCCTGGAGAATCCCATGGACAGAGGAGGCTGGAGGGCTACATCCCATGGGGTTGCAAGGAGTCGGACACAACTGAGTATGCATGCCCATTATAAGCTTAAAACTGGACTTATAAAATGCCACATCTTAATGGCCCTTCATATGCAAATGAGTATACCAGAATCTGAAAGGCAGTGTATAGAGTAATTTGTAGTGCTCCATACAGAGACATAGCAGGGACTCCTCCAGCCTGGCCACCCATCTGTCCAGTGGAGAAGAGCACGCTAAGCACCACTGTGGGTGCCCCAGCAGAGATGACATGTACACAGAGAGCAACTGCCAACTTTACTAGCTTGCAGCTAACTATTTCATCTGAACCCTATGTACCTGGAGTTTTCAGGTATATTGCAGTTAAGTTGGAGAAGGCAATGGCACCCCACTCCAGTACTCTTGCCTGGAAAATCCCACGGGCAGAGGAGCCTGGTAGGCTGAAGTCCCTGGGGTCGCTAAGAGTTGGACACGACTGAGCGACTTCACTTTCACTTTCCACTTTCATGCATTGGAGAAGGAAATGGCAACCCACTCCAGTGTTCTTGCCTGGAGAATCCCAAGGACAGGGGAGCCTGGTGGGCTGCTGTCTATGGGGTCGCACAGAGTCAGACACAACTGAAGTGACTTAGCAGCAGTTAAGTTATATGTGTTTTCTATGTGCCATTTGGTTTACATATATTTATATAATTTAGGTAAAGAATGACAAATTTTAGAGTATTTAACCTGTCCCCAAATCTATCATATAAATGAGCCATGCCTGAATTCTACATTTTGGAAGAAATTATCATCTAAAGATTATAAGGATGAACCCCTCCAACACCATCACACACACATTCCCATGATTTCTTATGGCCTGCTCAAATTCATCATCCTTATTAAAGATCCAGATAAAGAAATCACAATAAACTTATCAAACATTTCAAATAAGATGTAATTGGTTTGTGGTTCCTAGTAGTGTTATAGAAAAAAAAGAAAGAAAAAGAAAATAAACTGGGCAAACAGATTTTTGAAATAAATTAAACTTCAGAACAAAAAATTTTAAGTGATAAAATCTGTGACTTAAGAGAGTGCTAAAAACTTTTAATGGCATAAACAAAAGACCGAGAAGTACTACACAATATCAGTGCAGTACTTGTGAAAAGGCAGGTTGGGAATTTAAAAAAAAATCTAAATTTTTATATGTTCTACAGTATTTTTTAGAACTTTTTTTTTGGGGGGGGGGCTGTGCTGCTGGGCTTGTAGGTTTGTTGCTTTCTTTCTTTTTTTAAAGATTTATTTATTTATGGCTACACGGGGTCTTCGTTACTGTGAGCAGGCTTTCTCTAGTTGCAGCAAGCGGTTTGGGGGGCGGGGCTCTAGAGGCCTACTCTCTAGTTGCGGTGTGCAGGCTTCTCGTTATGGTGGTCTCTCTTGTTGTGGAGCATGGGCTCTAGGGTGCTTTAGTAGTTGCTGCCCATGGGCCCTAGAGCAGAAGCTCAGTAGTTGTGGCACAAGGGCTCAATTTTTCCACAGCATGTGGGATCTTCTTGGACCAGGGATTGAACTTGTGTCTCCTGCATTGGCAGGCAGTCTTTACCACTGAGCCACCAGAGAAGTCCAGCAGTTACTTTTACCTGGAATTTTGGGCTTGTAGTTGAAGGTACACGAGAATAATCAAAGTCCAAAAAACTGCACACAAGAGTATGTGAATATACTCATTTTCTGTGAAGAGGGTTATTAGATTCCTCAGAGAATTGTTACAGTCAAAAAGTTAAGAACCATTGCTCTACAGTGTTCCCCGACATTGTGAATACTGATATCTCAAGTGTTTCAGAAGTTCAGAGTCCTGGTGTTCCCCTCACCACAGAGGGTTAGAACAGGGAACACCAAAGCTACCAAGTTTCCTTTCCAAGTGGATGTGCGGCTTTTACATACAATCCAAAAAGCTTCTTATTAATAAGCTGTTAATACAAGCTATTCACAAGTGAACTTTTATTAATTATATATTCAAAGACCCATGGTCAACAGATTTTAGAGCTGGATGTTTCTGCAACATACAGAAACTGAAGAGAATTCAGAGAAAGGCAAAGGAGGTTAAAGAGAAAGAGAATAAAGTCACCTGAATAAACATTAAATGAATAAAGTTATAAGAAGAGGACTATGAAATTATTTAAGTAAAAACAATCTGGGAAATACTTGAATAGCGACGATCACAGAAAGCCAATGCAAAGATGAAGACTAATTCTGATCACTCAAAGTTGGAATGTTTGGTCCTATTTTCCCTCAGTCTCCCCAGCAGTTTTCTAACCTTTCTGTGAGTATAAAGACCCATTACACTATGAAGAGAGAAAGTACAGATATTATGCTGTCTGTCAGAGAAAACTCTACCAAATAATACAGAGACACTGCTCAGATTTAACCGAAGTTGACATTTTTCCATATTTGCCTTCTCTCTTTTCAAAGAATAAAGCTTTTCAGATGCAGCTCAAGTCCTACTCCTCTCATCACTTTTCCTATTCTCAGCACCCCCAGATACTGTGGTTTGTAAAATTTCCATACTTGTTACATTCTTCCACATTGGACTCTACTTTTAGCACAAAAAATAATACAGCTACCATCCCAAAAGTTGTGTTTTACTTAGTATTCATTAACAACAACAACAACAAAAAACCCCAAACAGGTACAATGCATTGTGTATTGCTCTTAAAAATAAGCTGTATTACTAATCAATGATTTTTCAAATTTACATAATCCTATTTGGGGAACACTGTTTATTCTGTCTACACAAAAACAGCACTTAGATTCACGTAACCCCTGACCCAACCCTTGGAATTTCCAGTGGTTTCTCCTGCCACTGAGCTCTTGTCGAGTTCAGTGTCTATAAAGGCTGGGCTGATTATATGATGCCTTATTTATTTCAAATCACAAAGGAAACCTGCATGGATAACACGCAGAGATACAAATGAGAACTGAGATGAAATGGGGTTTGCTTTCAAATAATACTGAGAAGGCAGGGTAAGAAGTACCAACGAAACACAACTGGTGATGAACTGAGAACTGCTGAAGCTGGGTGTTTGGTATATGGGACTTCATTATGCTACTTCAGCTTGTATTTTAAAAATTCCCCTCTATAAAAAATAAAACAATTTAGCCTGTAGGAAGTGAACTGCCAAAATTACTACGAGCAAACACACTTCCTGGGACATTTACTTCCAAAGTAGAAACTGCCTAAATTGTATAACACATATTGCATGCATGCTTAGTCACTTCAGTCATGTCCGCCTCTCTGTGACCCTATGGACCATGGTCTGCCAGACTCCTCTGTCCATGGGATTCTCCAGGCAAGAATATTGGAGTGGGTTGCCATTTCCTTCTCCACAATAATACACAGTGGATGTCAAAGAGCAGTACCTGAAGTGCTCTTTGAAAGAACTCAACTGTACAAATCAAAACTGAACCAAGATTAGAAACCAACATACAACATGAATAAACATATAGCCTCCATTTATAATGTTGTAAATTACAAGCTTTAAATCATTATTTCTATGTATTTTTTTTTAATAAGGAGAGGAAAATGCAGTTCATGTTATCAGCCTGTGGTATCATTCTGTGGAATGCATTTCCAAGAATTTGACACAGTGGGTGAGAAGGCCTAAGGTGACGAAGTGAAGTGAAGTGAAGTCGCTCAGTCGTGTCTGACTCTTTGCGACCCCATAGACTGTAGCCCACCAGGCTCCTCTGTCCATGGGATTCTCCAGGCAAGAGTACTGGAGTGGGTTGCCATTTTCTTCTCCAGCACTTAATGTTTTCCACTGTGTCAACCAAAGTCACCTGAGTTTAGATTCTGCAAGTGCTAAAGAATGGTGAGTTCTAGGTGCTAATATCTGATTTTACTAATACCAAGGGGATGAGAAAATGGAAGTCTTTCCCCAATCCTTGTTCCAACATCAAAAAGCTTTTAATTTAAATTTTTACAGACTGGCTACCCAAAACATCTGGAAGTACTCCTCAACCATGCTAATGACTCTCTTTAGACCCAAATCCGCAGGGATAAGCCAAGTCACAACTCAGGTGAAAATAAGAAGAACAAAAAGAAATGACCCACTTCTTAACTTGTCATAAAGGACTTTAAATTCTTATAGAGTCATTATATAATTCTAACCTTCATTTAGTAACTCTTCCTACAGAAACAAGACAGAATGGCAATGAGGCAACTCCAGTTTGTGTCCTTCCTGAACGAGGATCAAGCAGGACGAGCACTCTTCTATACAGTGTTCTGGAGTGGGGTCTGTCCTTTGACAGTGTTTTGCATTTATAGTATGAAATACTCTTTGGAGAGTTAGGCACAGTTAAAAAGGAAGAGGGAAGGAAATGAACACATACTGAGCACTCACTGTGTACACCAGGAGTCATCCCCACAACCAGATGGTAATGCAAACCCACCACCCTGAGTGTGCAGACGAGGAGACCCGAGCAGGGTCAGCAACCTGCCCAAGGCTCCTAAGCCAAGAAGGAGCAGGAACAGAATCTGACCCAAAGCAGATGTAAGCCTCATTCTTTTTACTACAAACAGTGTGTGTACTAAAGACAAGGACACCTAAGGAGCTCTTTCAGAGAATTTAAAAACTGAAAGAAAATAAAAAAGGAAAAGACAAAAAAGGGTTTACATTCTATATGAAGAAGAATATTTCCAAATGTCTATCTCCAGAGCCCTCTTAACAACTACTCCTCTTTGAAAAGGGGAAAGAAACCCACAGGATATGTGTACATAGTGGGTATATGAAAAGAAAAAATGTACACTTACCATTGGTAGACAATAAAAACTGAGCAGCATTTTTCTGGGGTAACCACCTAATTTTGTTGATCTTTTCTTCTATTTCTAAACTTTTCAAGTAGTCAAACTCTGGTTCATGGCTCTGAAAGGTGCTGTAAACATTATATTCTCCTCTGCTATGAGACTGGATTTTGTTCTAAAATGGAAACAAAAATATTTGGACCAGTTGAGAAATATTTCAAATTAATCAAACATTTAATCAATTCTAACAGACCCTGTATCATCTTTTATACAATTCTATTGTTTTTTATATTTAAAGCTTCCAAGGAATCAATACAAATGCTTTAAAGAAAAAAAGGAAAAGCTAGATAAATCCTTTACTTAATTAGGCCCAATTTATTAGGAAAAGTGATATTAAAATATGTATCATTTTGATTGCTACTTTACCGTTATATATGACATACTTAATAGAGGACTACTGAGCATACATAACAAGTTTCATCGAAAAAGTAAAGACTAAATAAGAAAAACTCATCAGAAACAGCAGAAAGAAGGATGAGGCACACCTTGTTTCTCTGCCTTTCTCATGCCTGTCTTTAGGTCGTTTCACTGCTGGAAGCTCTTGAAGAGCCCTCATAAGTGCAATGGAACATTTGACCCCAACCTCCCCTACTCAAGACCACATTTACAGGGCTGTATTACTCACTGAGACCACATCCAACACTACCCAAAAACGCTAACCCTCCTTAAATTATCTTTCTTAATTATGAGCCTAGCATACACCAATGATTTATTTAGTATCAGTGCGAGTGAATATAACATAAGCTACTGGATAGAGACTACTTGTGAACTTCTTCAGTTAACACTAATACCTTAGCAAAAATGAAAACTGTAATCATTTCTAGAGTTTGACTTATTAATCCATCATCACACAATCAAAAACATTTCCAACAAAAACATTAAATGTCTAATTCAAAGAACCAATGGAAAATTCGTTTAAAAGAAAGGTTAGTATTTATAATCA
This sequence comes from Bison bison bison, assembly GCF_000754665.1. NCBI lineage: Eukaryota > Metazoa > Chordata > Mammalia > Artiodactyla > Bovidae > Bison > Bison bison. The sequence goes on from NW_011494713.1 coordinate 6,130,425, forward strand.
ACTATTTCAACTAAAGATGAATTAACAAATGAAATGTTTAAGATGATGTGATACTAAGAATAGCCTATTGGTCATTATTATTACTCTTTATAAAAAGAAAATCTTATTGAATCATTATCTCATAAGCATAGGTTTTAGGTTGTTGCTTCCAGTAGTTTGATTATCTGGATTGATCACTCATGGTCACAGTTGTATCTGGATTAATTATTATTGAGTGCATTCACCAATACTGAGAATGCAGAACACATCACAGAACATAATGCACACTGGGGATGTGGAAAGGGTAAAATTCAAACTGAGAATCTCTGTCTCATTATAATACTCTTACACCAAATCTAATAACCCAACCCATTTAATAGCTATATACCAATATCTCTTTACAAGAAATTCCATATATCTTCCACTGAAAATTACTTATTCAGTCTCAAAACATTTGTCATATTATTCTCCAAGAAAGTTACAATAAACAGCAATTCAATTTTTTTTCTTTTTTTTTTTCAATTCAATTTTTAATATGAATGCTATTTTCAATGTAAGCAAAAGACTACAGTACTATGTACACTGGGTCCCAGAGGTGTACAGAGATTTAACAACAGAGAATCTCAGCCTTCAGGTAACTTGTGTATAAGAAACTTTAGTCAAGAGTAGAAACTGAAGTTCATATAATTCAGGTAGGCCTGAATTAGGACAAAAGTGGAACTGCTGGGCCAGGATGGTCTTTTCACTAAATAGTTTTCGGTTTATTGGTTATTCATCTATTCAATATAATAAAACAAACCCTGACCCTTACTACACCCACCTTAAACCACTCATATAAATTGACTGCAGGTGAATTATCAGGAATATAACTGTAAATGCTTCTAGTACAACACTATCCAAGAGAGCTTTCTGCAACAATGGAAACAGTCCTTATCTGTGCTGTCCAATATGGTAGCCACCAGTCATATGTGGTTGTTGAGCACCACTGTAGCCACTGTGACTAAGGAAGTGAAGTTCACATTTATTTTAACTAATTAAATTCTAAATAGCCACATGGAGCTAGTAACTACCATACTGGAAAGCACAGATCTAAACAATAACAGGAATATATTATTTTCCTGGACCTTGGGGTAGAGAAGTATTTCTTTTATAGGAAAGAAAAAGCAGTTAAGTCTACAGAAAAACATAGATAAACTGAATTATATTAATAACCTCTACTTATCAAAAGATATCATTCCGAAAAATAAAAAGCTAAGTCATAGAATGGGAGATACTTCCAACAAATACAACTGACAAAGGGTTAATATTCAAAAGGTGCTAAGCCTACACATCACTGAGAAAAACGACAGACAATCCGGTAGAAAAAAGTGCAAGAAATTTTAGTAGGTACTTCACAAAAGATGACATCCAATGGCCCATAAACCCATAAAAAGATGCTGAACCTCAGTATTATTCAAGAAAGTACAAATTAAAACTATAACAAGACACCCTCATAATCTCAAAATGCTTAAGTTATAAAATTAAGGACAAAGCATTGGCAAAGATGTGGAAGAGCCAGAATTTTCATACATTGTTCATGAGAATAAAATGGGCAGAACCACTTTTTAGTATTGTTGTTCAGTCGCTCAGTCGTGTCCGACTCTTTGCGACCCTATGGACTGCAGCACACCAGGCTTCCCTTTTTACTATGCTTTTTTTTAACTTTTTACTATGTTGTCTTACAACTTTTTATTCTTTATAGCCAGCCACAAACTGAACCAACCAAAACATCCACATCTGTAACAGAATGGATAGATTATGGTACAGTAATACAGAAGACCACAATACAGTAATGAAAGAGAACAAATTATTACACCAACAAAAACTGAGCAAAAAGGCCAGACACAGAATGCTTACTGTAGATTCCATTTATAAAAAGTTCTAAAACTACAGGCCAAACTAAGTGTTAAAAGACTTATGAAGAGGAAAGAGAAAGGAGTGGCTTGGAAGGGGAATGAGGAGGGTTGATGGAAGTGGGGAAGTTCTAGCTCCTGACTGAAGTATCTGCTGCGTGATAATCCACTAGTGTTTTGTGCATTTTTCTGTGTATATTTCAAAAGAGTTAAAAACAAACAAACAAACAAAATAGCATACAAATTGTGTGGCCACTTTGAAAATAGTATGGGGGTTCCTCAAAAATATAAATAATAGGGACTTCCCTGGCACTGCAGAGGTTAAGACTATGCTTCCACTCCAAGGGCCATGGGTTCAATCCCTGGTTGGGAACTAAGATCCCGTATGCCACATCGAGGGGAAAAAAAAAGGAACTACTGGATGATCTGGCAATCTGGGTATATATCCAAAAGAAGTAAAAAAGGAATCTCAAAAGACATTATTCACAATAGCTAAGAGGTAGAAATAATCTAAATGTCCACTGACGGATAAGTGAATAAAGAAAATGTGGTAGGTGGGTATGTGCCCACACATGTGTATATATATATAAATTATTCAGCCTAAAAAAATAAATGAACTCCTCTCATAGGCTACAACATGGATGAACCTTAAGGACATTATGCTAAAAAAAAAAATAAAGCCAGTCATTAATGATAAATACTGCACAATTCCACTTACATATATGGATTATCTAAAGCAGTCAACCTCACAGAACAGGAAGTAGAATGGTGACAGCCAGGGACTGGAGGGGGGCAGGAAGCTGCTGTTCCGTGAGTACAGGGTTCCAGTTATTCTGGGGGTTTTGCTGCACAGTAATGTGCATGTGGTTGGCAAGACTGTGCTGTACACATGGAAACTGCTGGGAAGTTGAATGTTATATTTTGCCACAAATAAATACAGTTCAGTACACAAAAACAAAATGAAAATTACAAAAACACATTCAAACAGTTATCTATGAAGTGAGAGGTGAATGGCAGCACGTTATGCAAATCAAAGTTCATGTGTGCACTACTGCACACCTATATGCAGGTTTACTTAAATAAAGGGCCTGGCCATGACCTCCAGTGGCAGTGTCACGAACTCAAGTATGCCCCTGAGATTCAACCAACCAAAACAGAAAACAGCAGTAAAATCCAATGGTGTTAGAGCCAAACAAACATTTGGAAAGAGAATTAGAACTTCATTTCTTACACAAAAATAAATTTCAGAGGGAGCCATTCTTCAATTCCAATTCAGTGTGGGTCACACAAAGTGAAATTTAGAAGTTGTCTACTTGATATTTAAGTCTTTATTAAATCTTTCTTTTAAAAAAAAAAAGTACATAAAAGAAGCTAAGAGAAAGTACAGTAGTGAATTTCTATATAATTCTCAAGTGAAAAGGGGCTTCTAAATACAAAAGTGAAAGCAAAGAGCAGAGAAAGGTTGACTTCTGACAAGGTAAGAAGAAAAATATTTAAAAGTTTAAAAAAAAAGCACACTAGGGAGAAAAGTGCATCGTAAGACAAGGTTACTACCTTTCATGTGTAAAAAATGTTACTATCTTTTCAAGTCCTTAAAAATAATTAGTAAAAATATTAACACTCTCCCCCTTGAGAGATGAAAAGGTCAACAGTTGGTAGCTTACCTAAAAAATGGTCAGCAAATATATAACTACTCATCACTACTACGCAAAATTAAAGAATAATGTTTTGCCTTTAAACCGGTGAAGAATTTAAAAAATGATAATGGTCATTGCTTTAAAGATGAGAATATGGACAAAAATTATACACTACAGGGAGAAGTATAAATTTACACAGCTTTTCTGGAGAATAATCTGTCAATACTTATTGAAAGCCTTAAAAGATGTACTCAACAATTCCACTTCAAAGTATAGCCTAATGAAAAACAATGTATGCAAAGATGTATTAACATAGGGGTTATGGTGCCAAGTTTCTGCACAGTGGGAAGTCCAGGTACAACTTGTATTTGGTCCTCTATATTGTGGATTCAACCAACCATGGGAATGTGTAAGTTACAGTTAATACAGTTGATCCCTGAACAGTGCAGGACTGCTTTTACATGTGTATTTTTAATAGTAAATACAACTGTACTATGTATCAGGGAATGCAGAGGGCTGACCATAAATTATACAGGGATTAACTCCATGTTGTTCAAAGGGTTAAATGTAATGCTTTAAAATGTTATAAAATCTAAAAAGGTTAAAGTGCTATGATTCAGACTGTATCAGTTCAGTTCAGTCGCTCAGTTGTGTCTGACTCTTTGCGACCCCATGAATCGCAGCATGCCAGGCCTCCCTGTCCATCACCAACTCCTGGAGTTTATCCAAACTCATGTCCATCAAGTCGGTGATGCCATCCAGCCATCTCATCCTCTGTTGTCCCCTTTTCCTCCTGCCCCCAATCCCTCCCAGCATCAGGGTCTTTTCCAGTAAGTCAATCCTTCGCATGAGGTGGCCAAAGTATTGGACTAAGTAAGGACTTCAGCATCAGTCCTTTCAAAGAAAACCCAAGACTGATCTCCTTCAGAATGGACTGGTTGGATCTCCTTGCAGTCCAAAGGACTCTAAGAGTCTTCTCCAGCACCACAGTTCAAAAGCATCAATTCTTCGGCGTTCAGCTTTCTTCACAGTCCAACTCTCACATCCATACATGACCACTGGAAAAACCATAGCCTTAACTAGACAGATCTTTGTTGGCAAAGTAATGTCTCTGCTTTTCAATATGCTATCTAGGTTGGTCATAACTTTCCTTCCAAGGAGTAAGCGTCTTTTAATTTCATGGCTGCAGTCACCATCTGCAGTGATTTTGGAGCCCCCCAAAATAAAGTCTGACATTGTTTCCACTGTTTCCCCATCTATTTCCTATGAAGTGATGGGACCAACTACCCAGGATAATTTAGTTCTAAACCATGACACAGAATAAAAGGCATAGAGCAATTTTAATTACTGGGAATATTAAGAGGTAAACTGAAACTAGCAATCTGGAGAACAGATGGCTGAACAAGAGAGGTGCTTGGACAAGTTAATGGATATGAATGAGGACTAGAGCCCAGGTCTCTAAACTCTCGAGGCTTCCAAACTCCAACTTTTCTGTCACTAAACTTCTACAGAGAGGACATCATTCCTTAATGGCTATTATTAAAAAGTCTGAGGACCAAGTCTTTTCTCATTACTATAAATGAAACGGATTTTCTTGATTTATAAGATTCATTACTTAGAGGAGTTAAGACTTGTTTTTCATTGTGGATATTCATCCCAATTTATACCGAATTAGCTTTTCTTTTTTTAACCCACTTGACTAGCTGTGTGATCTTAGAAAAGGCATTTAACTTAGGTCTCAATTCACTTATAAATCTGTAATAAATTGAGATGTAGTAAGTAAGCATAACATCTCCATTACTTTACTGTGAAGATTAATAAGATTTAGGGAGCTTGGCAGAGAGTGTGGCACATCAACTGTTGTTGCTAAACCCGGGTCAGAAAAGGGAATGCAATGGGCAGGGAATCGGGAGTAACAGCAAGGGTTCTAGAGTAAGAGTTCACTTCTTTGTTAACTGTACCACTTCTGACCAGTAATCTGTCTGAGCTACTCCATTTCTTTATTGGTAAAAGCAAATTGCATTGCCAGGAGTTGCAAATCTAGGGCCCCCATACTACTCAACTCCCAAGAGAACGCTACCCTGTCACCCTAAAACAGCAGGTTCTATCCCTTCACTTTAATGAATACACTAAACCAAGCCCTTTGTATATATGATATTAAATTCTATTAAACAATACCGTGCGGTTGAGTCTCATTCTAGTCTTTCCAAATAATGTAGAAAGGGAATACAAACATATAAACAATACTATCCATCTTTTGAGATAAACATGCTAAAGGTTTCTTCTAAACCATGTTAGTTAAGTCAAAGTCGCTCAGTCAAGTCTGACTCTTTGTGACCCCATGGACAGTCCATGGAATTCTCCAGGCCAGAATATTGGAGTGGGTAGCCTTTCCCTTCTCCAGGGGAATCTTCCCAACCCAGGGATCAAACCCAAGTCTCCTGCATTGCAGGCAGATTCTCTACCAGCTGAGCCACCAGGGAAACCTAAACCGTGTTAAGTTTTAGGAACACTACATTAAGAACAGAAAAGTGAGAAAGAAATCCTAGTAAGTAACCAGCAGTGGTAGAAAACAGAGAACAAAGGCTGCATAACAATCCAGAAAAATCAGTAAGAACAACCTTTCTGTTCACCTTTCTTCTTAACTGTCTATTAAAAATATTAACCCTCCCCCAACATTTTAGCTTATATGTATCAAAAAGCCTCAGAGAAACCAGAAGAAGGTCTGAGCAATCCAAAGCCAACAGGAAACCAGTTACTTCAACAAGTGCTGACCACCTCCTGTGAGCACCCATAGAAATAAAGATTCCTTAAAAAGTATGGAACACCACAGTCTGACAGCTGCTTGGGCTCTCCCTCCACATTACCATCATCAGAAAGAATACTGCCCCATCCACTTTGATGTCAAAAGCTATTATTTAAGCTGTTACAAAAGTAACTGCAGTTTTGCACCTGTTGAACTTTGCTGTTTTGATATTGCAGTCAATTCAGTTCAGTCCCTCAGTTGTGTCAGACTCTTTGCAACCCCGTGGACTGCAGCACACCAGGCTTCCCTGTCCATTATCAACTCCTGCAGCCTACTCAAACTCATGTCCATCGAGTTGGTGATGCCATCCAATCATCTCAGCCTCTGTCATCCCCTTCCCCTCCTGCCTTCAATCTTTCCCAGCATCAGGATCTTTTCCAGTGAGTCAGTTCTTCACATCAGGTGGCCAAACTACTGGAGCTTCACCATCAGTCCTTCCAGTGAACACTCAGGACTGATTTCCTTTAGGACTGACTGATTTCATCTCCTTGCAGTCCAAGGGACTCTCAAGAGCCTTCTCAACACCACAGTTCAAAAGCATCAATTCTTTGGCACTCAGCTTTCTTTATGGTCCAACGCTCACGACCATACATGACTACTGGAAAAACCATAGCTTTACCTAGATGAACCTTTGTCAGCAAAGTAATGTCTCTGCTTTTTAATGTGGTGCTAGGTTTGTCATAGCTTTTTTTCCAAGGAGTAAGCGTCTTTTGATTTCACGGCTGCAGTCACCATCTGCGATGCTTTTGGAGCCCCCCAAAATAAAGTCTGTCACTGTTTCCATTGTTTCCCCATCCACTTGCCATGAAGTGATGAGACCAGATGCCATGATCTTTTTCTGAATGTTAAGCTTTAAGCCAACTTTTGCTCTCTCCTCTTTCACTTTCATTAAGAGGCTCTTTAGTTCTTCTTCACTTTCTGCCATAAGGGTGGTGTCATCTGCATATCTGAGGTTATTGATATTTCTCTTGGCAATCTTGATTCCAGCTTGTGCTTCATCCAGCCCAGCATTTCGAATGCCGTATACTGCATATAAGTTAAATAAACAGGGTGACAATATACAGCCTTGATGTACTCCTTTTCTGATCTGGAACCAGTCCACTGTTCCGTATCCAGTTCTAATTGTTGCTTCTTGACCTGCATACAGATTTCTCAGGAGGCAGGTCAGGTGGTCTGGTATTCCCATCTCTTGAAGAATTTTCCAGTTTGTTGTGATCTACACAGTCAAAGGCTTTGGCGTAATCAATAAAGCAGAAGTTTTTCTGTAACTCTCTTTTTTTTTCTATGACCCGATGGATGTTGGCAATTTGATCTCTGGTTCCTCTGCCTTTTCTAAATCCAGCGTGAACATCTAGAAGTTCTTGCTTCATGTACTGTGGAAGCCTGACTTAGAGAATTTTAAGCACTATTTTGCTAGCGTGCAAGATGAGTGCAATTGTGCGGTAGCTTGAACATTCTTTGGCATTGCCTTTCTTTGGGATACATCCGTAAATAAATGTGGTTATGTTATATAGCATTTTAATGTGCATTTCCTACTTTATGTTTTTTTCTGCTAATGATTTATTACTAGGTGTTTATATTTACTTTAGACTATGGAAATGATGTCAGACAAAAGGCAAATTCGAGCTACTTTTTTGAGTTCAAAATGGGTCATAAAGAAGTGGAGACAACTCGCAGCATCAACAGCACATTTGGCCTAGGAACTGCTAACGAATATACAGTACAATAGTGGTTCAACAAGTCCTGCAAACGAGACAAGAGCCTTGAAGATGAAGAGCACAGTGGCTGGCCATGGGACGCTGACAATAACCAATTAATTGAGAGTCATCATCAAAGCTGATCCTCTTACAACTACATGAGAAGCTGTAGAAGAACTTACTTAACATGGAGCATTCTATGGTCATTCAGTATTTGAAGCAAATTGGAAAGATGAAAAAGCTAGGTAAGTGGGTACCTTATGAGCTGACCAAAAATAGTTGTTTTGAAGTGTTGTCTCCTTTTATTCTACACAACAACAACAAACCATTTCTCAATCAGATTGTGACATGCAACAAAAAGGGGACTGTATATGAAAACTGGCAGTGGCTGGACCAAGCAGAAGCTCCAAAACACTTTCCAAAGCCAAACTTGCACCAAAAAAAGGTAATGGTCACTGGTGGTCTACTGTTGGTCTGATCTACTACAGCTTTCTGAATCCTGATGAAATGATTACACCTGAGAAGTATGCTCAGCAAACCAATGAGATGCATCAAAAACTTCAACACTTGCAGTTGGCAATGATCAACAGAAAGGGCCCAATTCTTCTCCAAAACACAAAGCTTCAAAAGTTGGAACAAACTGGGCTACAAAGTTTTGCCTCATCTGCCATATTCACCTGATCCCTTGCCAGCCAACCAACCACTTCTTTAAGCAACTCGACAAGTTTTTGCAGGGAAACTGCTTCCACAACCAGCAGGAGGCAGAAAATGCTTTCCAAGAGTTCGTCAAATGCTCAAGTATGGATTTTTATACTACAGGAATAAACATTCTTATTTGGCAAAAATGTGTTGACTGTAGTGGTTCCTATTTTGATTAATGAATATGTGTATGACCCTAGTTATGATTTAAAATTCACTGTCTGAAACCACACTTTGTACCAACCTAATACACACAAGCTGTGAAAATCAGCAAGATGGGTGCCTTATTTCAGGACACACTACACAGAGCACTGGGTGAAACTCCAAAGTCTGGACTCTGACTGTGTGATGGGTGTGATGCCTCCTGGAAACTCGATCTACCCTGTGCCTCAATTTCCCTACATGCCCTGCTTCTATCAGAGATTCTGTCAAAAAGAAAATCATTCAAACATGTTAGTTTAAAACACACACACACACACAAAACAGTAGACCATGCTACAGAATCACCAGGCTGAAATACACTTGAACCAAATGAAAATCTCGTAAATGAGCACCCAGTTTCTTTGCCTTGGGAACAGATGGACAGGCAGCAAAGTGTGCCCGACAAGATGACAGGAAGGGGACCTGCCACACCTTAAGAATAAAGTGAGACAGAAAGGTGGGATAAAGCCATCAAAGTCTGATGTGCAAGGTTCACTGCTACTGTAGCATGACCTTTTCTTCTTAATTAAGTAAGGTCTATAAAAGGAGTGAGTAGAAATATTTAAGTCTCCAGTCAAGTGAATTTTAGCAAGGAACCCTGCCACTGTAGACACAACAGTTCAAACATCATTGTATTTTGCAAAGAGAACTAGCAGGTTCTTAAAACTGCTCACTTGTTAAGTGTCAGCGTACCCTGGAATGTATGTATAATAGCTGTGGTGTTTAGAAGAAGCTACTGAAATTTAGGGATCCAAGTTCTAATCCCAGGCCTTTGCTATTAAACTGAGCAATGTAACTTTATGTAAACTTTTGCTGAAATTTACCTAAACATTAGAAAAAGACTATCTCTAAGTTCACTTCCAAGTTTCAAACTCTAACACTATTTTACAGACATTTAGCTATGAACTCATAAAATCTAACCTAAATATGTTAGCTACTGATACAAGGCACATACATTTATAATTAACATAGGTACTGAATGTCCTGAAGACAGCATAATGTTAGAAGCTCCAGAATAAGGGCTTTAAAAATGTAGAAAATATATTGGGTGAAATGCATCAAATTAACATTAACAACATCAATTTCAAGAAGGAGAATAATTATCATCTTTATTATTTATCATTAAAAAATACACTGAAATTTACACTAAGTAATTCTCAAAAGACATACTACTAATCTGAAGTTCTAGATAATGGATTTCTGTCTTGAACACTTACATGCAGTTAAGAATGACAATTTATACTTTTAAACAACACAAAGCCCCCATTAAAAATGTAGGCTCAGAAACCCACAATGTAAAGCCCTTCAAGATGGAAATGCTTGGGAAGCAAACTTAAATTTAAATGTTTATCTCCAAACACCTTTTGTTTTTAAAACAAAAATATATAGAATGTCATTAATTTTCAGTAAAAAACCAAACCAAACCACAGAAGGGCAGAGAATGTCTATAGGAAATCCAGCTCTAACTTCTAAAGAACAACATTAACACTCACATTTTGGTGACTTAACCTGAAAGGCACTGGAGTGCACCGAGAGGGGACATGCTGGAAGTTCTGGGTTCTGGTTGTGAGTCTGGATAATCAAGTGATCTCTTAACAATCTGCTTTCTCATTTGGAAATAAAGGTAAACTATAATGATCTGTAAGGCTCTATTTCGACTCCAAGTTTTCCTAGATTGTTATGGTCAAGTTTTTAGCTGCTTGAAAACAGAACAGAAAACTGATTTTGCCCCCACTTCCCACAAAAACATCCTTTGCCAAGAAAACCTTGAGTCTTATTTTCATATTTCCTTCCAACCAAAACGAAAAATAATAAAAGGAGACATATTTAGTGCTTGTGCACCTTCTAATCAGACACTATTAATCATTTCTTTTAAAATTAAATTACCTACCTCACTGGGTGTTGTGAGGATTAATTCATTAGTGTTTGTAAAGCACTTTGAGATCCTCAGGTCAAAGGCGCTATAGAAGTGCAAAGTAGTAGTATTATTACTAGATTCTTGCTTATTTAAGGAATTTCACAATCCTTTAAAAGCTAACTCTGTGTTATGATTTAGACATCTGTTCATAAAACCCTGCATTTTATCCACAGTACTTTCAACTCTTTTTGAAGATAGTATAGACAGGGACAGAATGTTTGGAAGCAAATGATAAATTAGCTTTGATCTACAAATGTAGAGGGAGACTAAGGGAAAATCTAGTGTGACAAATCTTGTTTAGTATAAAATTTTAGTGAGAAATCTAGTCAATCAGATTTAGAAGTGTGCCTATGTTGTACACAAAACCAAACCAACCCTACTTTAATCACAGATTCTGCAATGAGAAATCCCTTTCTTCAAAGAGAAAGGAAAACAATTTTCAAATCCACTTTAAAGAAGGGTAACTAAGCTTATAAATTACGTACATTACATGTGTATACATGCAACTATCATTTAAAACCTTTATACTTAAATTGCAGTAATTGTATTAGTATAAACTGATATCAAAATAGTTGAGCAGTTTTTTCCTTTAAACCAGGCTCCCACCCCTAATTACACAAGGAAAATTATTCACTGAGAAGAGGTCAAAACAATTTTACTTTATGGAATTTTAGGAGAAAAAAAAGTGAGGGCCAAGGCTGTAAAATCAGTTAAAATCTTGTATAACACACTTCTCACTCCTTTCTCTAACCAAATCCTTTCACAATTAAATCAAAACAACACACACATGTACACAGACACACAAAGCTAAGAGAACTAGAGCTACTTACACATTCAATATTCTGCTTGATATACAACAAATTTTTAAAGAAAAATTTGCCAACATCCTCTGATGAGATTCTCCAGCATAAGCTCCAGTCCCAAGAGCAAACTGAAATTTAGATACCAAACTTTAAACACTTACCTCCTGCTCCTGCTGAAAGATGACAACTCTACCACCTTTATCTCCGGTTGCTAGTAACTCTCCAGAATGATTAAATTCTACTGTAGAAATTATATCTGCTGTATAATTGAAACAAACAAAAAAGACATTAGTTCTTCTCTCCCAACTCACGAAAGAGTTTCTTAGTAAGAACTCGGCATGTTTTCCTAATATATTCCAAGTCTATATATCAACCTGCCCTCAGAAATAAAGTAAATCTAAAGTTCTTTCATGAAATTTTGAGTCATGAATATTTGGTTCACTCCCCCCACAAAACTCTTCCCAAAGTAAACCAATGACACTATTTTTTAAAAAAACAGGCACATAACAAAAAATATCAGTGCTTTATTAATAATTCACTAAATTCATGAATATAAAGAAATCAACAATTCATGAAACATTCCATGATAGCACATTAAACGTTAATAATTATTGTGCTAATTTTTTCTTATATACTTCTGATAAGCTGATATACACAAACCCAAAGGACTGTAAAATTAAGACAGATATAACTAAAATGGGGAAATTCTTTAAATGCAAAAATAATTTCAATCATAAATAAATAAATTCAAATTATGGCCTCAAACAAATGTTTGTAAATAGAACACACTTATACTAGCAATGCTTTGTGCTATGCACCTTCAAAATGCACAGCTCTTCTTGTGGTTCCCACACACAGACACAGCAGGGGCTACTAGAATCAGTCATGTTACACTCAAAGTCGGTGCTAATTTCACAGTCAAGTTCAAATAAAATTATCAGGTTTTTTTCCTTGCTTTTTGACACCAGTCATTTTCCTAAAGAAAAAAATCTAAGTTACAGAATTGGGCATTAAGATAAAGCAATCACACTACACAATTCCCCACTGTTACAAGTTCTTCACTACTAAGCATTATGCTAAATTTTATGTAACATCCATCAAACGCATGTTACATAAAAAATCAAACTCTTACTATGGGAGAAGGGTTGTTTTCTTGCCAACATTAGATCACTGTAAGAATTTTAAAAGTGACTTTATATAATAATGGAGAAGGAAATGGCAACCCACTCCAGTATTCTTGCCTGGAAAATCCCATGGATGGAGGATCCTGGTAGGCTACAGTGAGCAACTTCACTTATATAATAAAGAACATTATATACTTTAAATTTTAAAACTTACTGACCAATGTAGCACATCAATAAACTGACCAGCACTGCATTTTATCATTTTCATTTCAATGATTTTTTCCAAGTTGAGCTTGATTTTGCAAAGCTTTCTTTGCTTCCTCCACTGTCTAGGTCCAAGGCACTTTATCTTTTTGGAACTCTCTGAGAATGTACTCAAAGTTATACACACTCTCCCAAGGAACTGTACACATTTAAGTACACACAAAAATTTGCATGTAATTTCAAAAGGTCTTGGACAGCACCCCATCTCCAGCTTAAAACCTTTGGCCCAAACAACCCACCATGGTTGGTGCTATCAGGAGGAAGGAATAAATCTAGTGTTTATGCTACATGCATATGTAACACGAAGATGTAAAACTGAATATATTGTACTATTTACTCTATAAAGCCCTACATCAACCAGTACTTAAAAGCCATTCTATTAGGTGCTCTGTATTTATTTCTGTATTGAGTATAATAAGGGATTAAAATCACACAGTCCTTGCACTAAAAGCGCATTATAGTACAGTTACAGAGAGAAAATAAGCAGGTGCTAACTATTTGACAGAGCAAATGGCTGCATGTTACTTGTAGGTCAGATTATAAAATCAGGGAATAAGGGGGAAAAAAACTCCCATACATAGTAAAAATTATCTTTAAATTCAAATCCCTCAGACAGGCACCACTTTGGAGATGCAAACGTTCTCCTGTTCTTTTAAATCCAACTCAGCCAGTTTCCCCTACAGCATTCATATTTTGTATTTCCCATGAAATGAACTAGTTAATTTGGCTAAAAACTCATGCTATACCAAAAACTCCTGACCTCTGGACTCCAGGATATACTCTTGGCTTGGTGAAATGCTCACACTTTATACCAAAATCCAGATTCATTATCCAGTTCACTCAATGGAGTAACAGGAAGTCATACAGGCTGAGGAACCCTAGAAACAACTGACCTAAAGCGAGAGGCTGACTGTCAGGAAACGACAAGAGCCAAAGATTTACACCATAAAAGTCAACCCACATTAAATCCTTGAGGGTGGGAAATACAGAGAGAAAGGCAAATAATTTTCTCATTTCAGCTATTTTCAAGGCACTATTGTTTTGTGACTATTTATCTTGCCAAAAGCCAATGAACAAACATAACATTTTAGAAATAGCTAACTAAGCCACTGATGCTTAGGTGAATAGTAGAGTGGAATTTTATCTGGGGGAGAGGTATGCAGATTCATGGCTTCCTCACTATAATTTTTTTACTGCATGTATTTAATATGGTCGTATCTCAGATAGGTAAATTATTTTCATGACTTGTATGGTGAAATTAAATAGGTACATGTCATGGTGTTCCTTCCTCCCTCCTATCAAATAAAGGAGAAATGACACACCATGACTTCTGCAGGCTTGGCCATCCATACGTAAAGTGAGAGAGCCACTAAGTACAGAAGCACCTATTAAATCTCCAAGTGTGTGAATGCTTTCAAAGTTGTTCTCAGTTGTAAAATGCCTACATCTCACAAGGTCTTCTTGGGAATATGACATATAAAAAGGATGAGTAACAGGGAGAATAAAATCAAATCCTGCTTTACAGTCCAAGAGGAATTTTATCCAGGAATACATTAAGGAGTACGCTATGAAACTGAGCTTTGAGCTGTATGTGCCTCTCTGCAGCACACTAGTATGACAGGAAGGGGATATGGGTTTGCAACCACCCAAACCTAAGACTTCCAGCCTGGAGCCCACACTTGACCTCAGAGTGCCATAGAAACATTTTTGCTCTCAAGTATGCCACAATGTGGAAAAGATAAGGAAGCATGGCTCTAAAAACAGTGCTCCCATTTCGTGAGGAGCGATACCCAGATGAGTGAGTGAGTGAGTGAAGTCGCTCAGTTGTGTCCGACTCTCTGCGACCCCATGGACTGTAGCCCACCAATCCATGAGATTCTCCATGAGACTGGTCAAGTACTGCTATCTCGTGTTTTTGAAAATAACAATAACCCTGCTTCTAGAAAATATTCTTCATTGCTCTGATTTCTATACCATTAAAAAAAAAATTACACAGTAGATGACGGCAGGAATAGCACTGTTTGCACAATAGCACCGTTCAGCAGAAATCTGTTACCATAGAGGGGTCCTATATCCGTGCTATTCAATACAGTAACTACGAGCCACGTGTGGCTCCTGAATTTTTAACTTTAGCCATATATGGCTAGGGGCTACAGTACTGGAGAGTCTAGGTCTAAAACATTACAGAGTGGACACTGACTTTTAAAAGACAAGAATGCTGAAGCTAAGAGAATCCTGAAACTTTAAACAGGTAAAATAAAACTACTGTGTACGCACACACCCAGATTGTTACCTCAAGGAGCAGGCTGAAAATATGAATGTACTTCATGAAAATTCGGATTCCTGCACACTATTCTTAAAACAAAGTATTAATGAAAGCCTTGAAAATTTGCTAACACTTTACTCTTGAGATTAAAATAACTATCACATACTTTAAAAAGACAAGGACACTAACCTCACCGTTAAGAGTCACGTTACTGAACTCGAGGCAGGGTCCAGTATAACACATCAATTATGTCTGTTCTCATAAAGGATTCCTAAGAATCCTTCCTATGACCAGTACAAATGCTTTTTCACAATGAAAAAACAGTGCCTGTTTAATATCATATAAAAGAACATTCAAATACAGTTAATGAAAAGGAAGGACTCTGGATGAGAACATCAGTCAAGGACCCTCTACTGTGCATCCAGTCAACACACAGCATTCTAGGCACCTTAAAGACAAGGCTTGAAAGGCACAATCTGACTGCTGGCAAGAAAACTTAACCACAGTGTTCTCGACCTTTGATGTGAAATTCTACATAGTATTAATAAAAACCAATAAATTTATAATGTGTTATATAAAATGGAACTCAATTTCTTCAACCCTTTTTTCCTAAACCATCAGCATCCAGGTTTCATCCTAAGAAGATGATATGATTGCTTTCTTTTGGGGGCAAGAATGGTTAAGTGGTGGTGGTGGGGATGACAACGCTATTTCTGGTCTGTCTTTACTTCATCAGGCACACCACACCTTTCCCTTGTTACTCACCTTCTCTATTTCTTATGTACTCTAATCAGTGGAAAAGGACACAGCCAGCCAGCCAATGGTTAAAAAATACAACTCACTCAACATAAAAATCTCATGATGGAAAATTAATAGACAATATATATGCATAAATGGTAGTAATTAACAATAATTACTATATATTAAGTGTTCAAATTATTATTAGCTCTGGCATTCTCTAAATACGTCAACTCTTGCACTGTAAGACACTTTATGGGTTACTCAGTGATTTTATAATTCCACTTGAGGACTACAGTTCAAACAAATTATCTGAAAGAAACCAATTAAAATTAGCACCAACATGGTTATAGGTGAATTACCTATATACAGGCATACTTCATTTATTGTATTTCCCTTTACTGTACTTCATAGATACTATGTTTTTAACAAATTGGAGGCAATCCTGTGTAGACAAAGTCTATCAAAGCTACTTTTCCAACAGCATTTGCTCACTTAATATCTCTGTGTCTCATTTTGGCAATTCTCTCAATATGCCAAACATTTTCATTATTATGCTTTTAACAGTGATCTGTGATCCAGTGGTCATAAATATTATACTGCAAAAAGACTATAATTTGCTGAAGACTCAGATGGTAGTTAGCATTTTTTTTTTAGCAATAAAGTATTTTTCCAACTAAGATATGTACATTTTTGGGGACATAACTCTATCTCACACTTAAGAGACTACAGTACAGTGTAAACAACTTTTATATGTGCTGGGAAACCGAACAATTCATGTGACTCTATTTACTGCAGTCATCTAGAGCCACATCCTGAATATCTGAGATGTGTCTATAATGAAATAAGACGAACGTATTTCAAACATCCAATAATGAGGAGATATAAACGCAATCTCTAGTACCTAGGTTGGAAAATTATGGCCCACCAGCTATTTTTGTAAAGAATGTCTTATTGGAACCCAGCCATGCCCATTTGTTTATATATTGTCTTTGGCTGCTTTCAATTGACAACAGCAGGGCTGAATAGTTGAGACAGACTGAAAATATTTACTACCTGGTCCTTTATAGAAGATGCTTGTCAACCACAGTTCAAGTATATCAATACGACTGAATGCTGTGCTAAGTCGCTTCAGTCGTGTCCAACTCTTTGTGACCCCATGAACTGTAGCCCTCCAGGCTCCTCTGTCCTTTGGATTCTCCGAGCAAGAATAAATGAATATTAACATTAAAAGAACAAATATGATTTATGTGGGGACAGAGACCCGAATAACCAGTGTCAAAGCACACTCTATCTACAGAAAGATTCAACTATAATATGCCAAGCACTGTATTAAATGAGCATTTATATATACATTCTCATTTAATCCTTATAATGCCACTATGATAGAGACATCACTTTCAATTAATAGGAGAGTGTACAAAAGCACTGAGGCATTAAATAACTTGCCTTTCACACCTCTGTCAAGTGTCAAAGCCAGGATTCAAATTTAGCAGGTGTGAACAATCATTACGTATAAGGAAGCAGCATAAAATCCTGTAAGCCACTGGATGATGAATAAATAAATAATATAAGTGTTCAGTTTACTGCTTCTTTTTCACTGCCAAAGTGCCTGTGTTCAAAAAAACATTTAAGGTCAAACTACATCAACTTTACACTATTTACTAATGATCTCATTACAATTACTGGTCTGGCCCTACAATAAAGCTAAGCATTTTTCCAGCACCTGCTATACTCCAGGGGCTGGGTGATCCAGAGTCTAAATTGTACCCTTTAAAGAGGTTTATAAGCAAAATGTTATTAAAACAGGTAAACAGCTAACCAAGAAAAGATTTAGTAAATGTTTAAAAGAACCAAAGAAGGAATATTGTAAGCATTATAAAATGAATTCTAAGACATAAAGACTGAGTAAATATATAAAGAAGCTCCCTTTATTTTAAAAATAGAGGGGGAGGAAATCAACTGGAAGAAACTGCTCACACGTATATTTAACCTTCTGCTATACAGTCCCCAAAGGTTCACCTGAAACAGTTAACAAAGCATCCACTGACTGTTGACACACCTGATTCTGTTATTTTTGTCAATAGGCTTACTCTCTGTTTTTTAATTTTTGCTGACTTGGAATTTTTATTGTTAAATATATATATAAATGAAACAGGAATGTGCAGTGTTCTTTCAATAAAATTGTCAGATCAGAAACATTTTACTTAATCCTAAATTCAACTTTATCTTTACTGCACCCAGAAAACAATGCAAACTGTATCTTATCTTGCAAATTCATCTGCTCACAAAAACTTTACTTCACTCTCACTGTGCTGTCACTGAGACATCAGTAGTAAAAGCCCCTATAAAAGCAGCTCCTATTTATACACTGCTTGCAGGGCACTGTGCTCAATTCCCTCAATACGACTAGTCTTTAAAGCCAAGCAACAGAGAAGAAAATTTAAAAGGTTAAAACTCAGAAAATACTATAAACATTGTTACAGTAAATAGTTCCAAAAATTCAGGCACATTTGCCTTATGCATCACGAGACAGCATAAATCTCAAGACAAGAGGTTTGAAATATTCACAGAGAAAAACATGAGGTTCACAAGAATTCTAGGAATAACCTCTGCTTCTTAAAATTCTACATTCTGAATATTATCTCAAAAGGGACTGCTCTGGGGGGAAAGTGAGTGTCAGCAAAGACCTGCTGCAAGAGCCGCTGCCAGCATGGCCTTCTAGGTATCAAACGAAACTTTCAGGTCTGGAAGAAAACGAGCTTATTAGCAGGTTGGATATGCTGAATCTTATCTTTCTGCAAACAGTACTTAATTACCTATAAAACTCTACCAAGGTAATCAGTCTTCTTTCCTTTTTGTTATATTTCAGTAAAAACAAACATTAACAAAGAACATTAAGGCTACCTGCATAAACTGTCTCCAAAAAATACCCAATGAAAACATGAAGCAACTTTTAGCACTTCAAAGTGAAAGAGAAAAATCAAAATTAAAAATCTGTAATTGGTCTTCTGCTTCTGGCCATGGGGAAGCAAGACCATCTGGATTCAACCTCTAGCTGGGAATGACTAGAAAATGAACAGAGACAAAGTTCAAGGGATCTACAGAAATCACTTAGAATCTTTAAAGGGTTTAAGACTGATCTGAGGATAGGAGGGCATGGCAACCCACTCCAGTATTCTTGCCTGGAGAATCCCTTGGACAGAGGAGCCTGGCAGGCTACAGACCATGGGGCCACAAAGAATTGGACACGACTGAAGCAACTGAGCATGCACGCACGCACACACGTAATGGTGTAACACTCCACAAGGCCTACAAAAGAACTATCAGGAAGCTTAAAAGGTCTCAAAATAAACAGAGATCCCACTCAGCCAGAGGAGGCTGGTCGACAATGGTTTAATCGATAATTTGTGTCTGACTCTTGCAACACCATGGGCTGTATAGTCCCTCAGACTCCTTTGTCCATGGGATTTTCCAGGCAAGAATACTGGAGTGGGTTGCCATTTCCTTCTCCAAAGGATCTTCCTGACCCAGGGATCAAGCCCAGGTCTCTTGCATTGCAGGCAGTTTCTTTACCAACTGAGCCACCAGCCAGAGTAGAGAAATGTAATTAACATGGCATCGAGTGGAGTCCTCAGAAGAGAATCACCTCAGAGACCAAGTCAGCGCCAAACTGAATTAATCCTGACAAAGCTTCACATTGAAGAATTGATCTCAAATAATTATGTGCAAGAACAAAATCCAACACTCACCAACGCAAATTCACATTGTCTGGGGTCTAAAATCATCAGGAATGTAAGAAGGCAGGAAAATGTGACAAAATAAGCCAATAGAAACAGAACCAGAAATGCTAAAAACGATGGACGAATCATTTCTGGAAGACAAGGACTTTAAAACAGCTGTCGTAAATACGCTCCATATGTTTAAGACAAAGGAACATGTTAAAATGAAAAGTATACTATCTGAAATGAAAGATACATTGAATGTGATTAACAGATTAGATGCTGCAACAGAAAATATCAAGAACTTGAAGGTCTCCTAACAGAGTCAAAAAAAATGATGCAGAGGGGGAAAAAAAGAACAAAGACTTGCCTAGCAAGAGAAGATCTAGTGTTCCAACATACGTATCACTGCAGTCCCAGGGGAAAAGTTGGGGAATATTTGAAAAAATGACCAGGATGGAAGTCCTCCAGCATGATGACATTATATGCAGAATAATCAAACCAAGGTATAAAGGCAGACTTACAAAGGTACACAGTAGTGGCAACTCAATAAATTAGTCTTGTTTTTAGGATATGACTGTAAAATCATGAAGAATTCTGACATTTCAAAGCATAATATTTCCCTAATTTACAAAGTAAACTTTAGTATATAAACACATGCAAAAAAAACAAAAATAGAGTTGGGTTTTTAGGCTTAGAAAATAGTTTTTTTCAACACCACAAACATGGCACAATATTCTAAACCATGAAGACTATGGAACAACTTTTTCTAGTTCAAGATTGTCCTGAAAACTTCAGAACAGCTAGTACACTCAAGCCTATGACTAGTAAATGCCAATAATGCCTTCACTCATTGGTAAAATTAGATAAAAAAAGAATTCAATAGGACAAAAGTTTATATTATGTTTATATTTATTTGATAAAAGGTACAGTGAAGATGTAACGGTCATAAATCTTTATGCGCAAAGATTGTTACTTTATATATTTCAGGGTTACCAGGAGTAGAAGAGTTGACAATAATTGTCCAGAAGCTGGACAAATCATTTTCCATGCCTGACAGATTAAAAATAGGTGGGGCAGGAGGCAGGAAAGCAGGGAAAAGAAGGGACAGACACATGAAAAATGTAACTGATACACATACAGAATTTATACCAATACAAAATGTTATTTCTTCAAATGAGCTTTGCGATTTAAAAAACTCACATTTACTGATAGAGTCCCTTAAGGAATTCTAAAGACCACATTGTCTAAGCACAATAAAATTAGCTACTGATAAGTAACTACTGGTTCTAATCAACTACTTAGTAACCTTAAAACCCTAAGGGCAAGGACAAAAATCAGTACTGCAATAAAAATATTTTTAAAGATTTACAGGAACACAAGTATATAAGTATTTAAGATAGTACTGTTCTTTTTTAAAAAAAAGAGATACAAGGATCACTATAAAACTAACATAAAAACTGAAATAAAAAACCTGAAATCCCACCACAAGGAGTAACAACCATAAAGTAATAAATGAACAATATTTTAGCAAACACGCAAACTGCAAAATACGTATCAGATGTATTCATATATAAGATCAATTTCAGTAATGGAATTACAATTAAAATTTACTTTTTTTTTTTGATCACACAAATTACTACTTTGTTTAAAAAAAAAGAAAGAAAAAAGATAATCATTCACTCTTAACCCCACTTCTGAGAGAATTTCAGTCCAGTATACCCTTCCAAAGTTTGTCCACATGTACTTGCTGTCCTCAGTACAAAAAAAAAAAAAATCTATTGTACTGAGAAAGAATGTTATCTATAATATATATATTTTAAAAGTTACAAATCATGCTTTATCCTATTGGTGCAACATAAACAAATCCATCAGAGCATTATGGAATTGGTGACCAGAGCTTAGATAGGAGACCAGGTACAGATACATTTTCTCATTCACGTCAGTAACATAGAAACGAACTGACTAATCTCTACAAAGTAAAAAAAAGTAGTGAGGTTAGCACTACACAGTATTCAAATGACAACCTTTATTTAAAAACTGACAATGGCTGGTGCTGGTATTGAGGAACTGCAACCCTCCCATATAGCTGGTAGGAATGCAACCCTCTTTGTGGGAAGAAACAAGTTTTTCAGCACTGCCAAACACAATGCAACCCAGCAATCACTAGATATTTACCAAGTCAAATGAAAACTACCATTCATACAAAATTCTGAATGCAAATGCTTACAGCAACTTTATTTGTAATCACCAAAAACTGGACACAACCCAAATGTTTCTCAACTGGTGAATGAATAAACAATATGTGGCATATATCCGTACAATGAAGTACCACTCCACAACAAAAAGGAACAAATTATAGATACAAGCAGTAACATGAATAAAATTCAAAACACATCATGCTAACGAAAAGAAGCCAGATTCAAAAGGTTGCACACTATATGATTCCATTTATCTGACATTCTGGAAAAGGTACAACTAGAGGGATAGAGCGGAGAAGGCAATGGCACCCCACTCCAGTACTCTTGCCTGGAAAATCCCATGGACGGAGGAGCCTGGTCGGCTGCAGTCCATGGGGTCACTCAGAGTCAGGCACGACTGAGCGACTTTACTTTCACTTTCATGCACTGAAGAAGGAAATGGCAACCCACTCCAGTTTTCTTGCCTGGAGAATCCCAGGGACAGAGGAGCCTAGTGGGCTGCCGTCTATGGGGTCGCACAGAGTCGGACACGACTGAAGCGACTTAGCAGCAGCAGCAGAGGGATAGAGGGAGGGTAGAGGCCGACTTCAAGGGGACATGGAACTCTTTGGAGTGATAAAACTGCTTTTTATGTTGACTAAGTTGAAGAACTGTACATAAAGGATAAATTTCACAGGATGTAAATTGTACCATAAGAAAACAACAAAATCCTGGAATCTCAGACATGCCAAAATGTGTTTCTTCTGTTTTACTTACAGGTTACAAAATGCTTTCCTGCTCCAAAACCTTCAAGGTCCTCTAAGGATTACAGCAAGATCTGTGAAGTACTGAGTGGCACCCCATCTCCTCCATAATATGAACCCTTCCCTTAAGCATACCAATGTACTTCCAAGGACCACAGCACTCACCACATTCTCCAGTGAAGCTCATGTTTACACCTCCCACATATATACTTATGCCCAGGCCTCACTACCTCTTCTTTACCCTGGATATGTGGTCTACCTTGCCTGAAATACCTTCCTTCCTCTCCTAGTTCCTTCAGCCCTTCCCTATGTGCCCCATCAGGGAAAAGTTTCTTAAAAAAGCATTAATTCACATTAGAATTCTGGTGAGGTAGAGCTACACCGGAAGATTACAATCTACAAGTGTAATAAAAGAAAAATGTGATTTTTGCATAAATAAACAGAAGCCAAATAGACTAGGAAAAACACTTGTATTTTTAGAAACAGTTCTTACAATGCAGCAGAACAATTCACAGAAGAGGAATACTAGTAAAACATAAGGAAACAGCCAGTCAAATTAAATTAAATACATTTTTTAATAAGACACCATTTTCTATCTCCTACAGGGAAAATACAAATTGTTCACAAGGCTGGTATTTGCTCTATGTGTTCAGTCACTTTATACTTTTATCTACAATGTAGGTTACCTGCCTACATTGTAGACAAAAGTATAAATTATTACTGTAGAAAACTATTCCATAGTTTATATCAGAAGCCACAAAACATTCATTCCTTTGGAACGTGATCAGTTCCAGAAGTCATCCTACTGAAATAACCCCCCCAAATTTTTTAATGTATAGTCACTAATGCTTTTATATTATTTAAAATGTTAAAGAATATATGAGAAACATCAAATGTTCTTACTCTGCCAATATCCTTTCACATTTTGCTCTAATCCTCCTCCACATTCACTACAAGCTCTGGCTCTTCATTAACCATGAAGAGCAAGAGCAACACGATACCTGGGGAAACAGTCTCAGCTCTGCTATTAAGTAATAATTTGACTAGGAGTAAGTCAATTAATCCTTATGAACTTCAGATTTCTTATCTGCAAAGAAATATGGATAGATGATCTCATCAGAGAATGTCAGAGCATGTACTCTGACACTTAAATTCAACATATTTAAGGAAGGAAGAAAACAGAATAATGGCTGAAGGAAAATAACAAACTTTTATTAGGATGCATAAACATCTAATATATGAAATTAAAGACTGAAAGGACAACCCTTCTGCAAAAGCTGCATAGCTCTACCCAGGACCATGTGTCTCTATTGAAGATCACACAAGGACAAAAATTGATCCCAGACTTATTTCTTCTTTAATGTGGAACTAATTAACAATAGTGATTTACTTCCAATTAGTTCTAAGCTACTCGATGGTGAAATAGGAATGAACCCAGACAATGAAGCTGCTCTGCTCAACATAAGCCACTGCTGCCGCAGGGAAGCACCAGAGATTCTCACGTCATCTGTCATCACACAACTTCAGGAAATGGCATCTTCCTCACTTTTACACGAAGTCAGAGACTGCTTAATACATATACACAAAGCGGCAAAGTTCCCCATTTTTCCAATGTCACAGAACAAAAGCTGACTAACACAAGAGTTAATTGAGCTGGATCTTTTTGGCTTTTGTAAGTTTATTTTAGCATAATTTTGGATCTACAGAAGACCTGCAAAGACAGTAGAGTTCCCATCTACTCTCAGGTGGTTTCTCCCACTGTTTATATCTTATATTACTATGCTACATTTGTCACAAACTAAGGAACTGACACTTGAATATGATTATTAACTAAAGTACACACTTTTGTTCAGATTTCATTTGATTTTCCCTAGTGTTCTTTTTCAGCTCCAGGACACTGCAATTAGCTTCTTATGGTCTGTGACAATTTATCAGACGTTTCTTATTTTTGATGACTTTGACAGTTCTGAAGAGTACTAGTCAGGTACTCTGCAGCAAGTATCTCAAGTGTGACTGCAATGTGTTTTCCTCAAGGCCAGGCTGCAATTATGGGGCTTACTGGCAGAAAGATCACAGAGATGAGATACCATTTTTATCACATCATAGCAAGGGGACATCCTACCAGCATGACTTACTGATGATAATCTAGATCATCTGGCCAAGGTATGGTTTGCTAAGTTTCTCCACCAGTCACTTCACCCTCTTAAGATACTCCAGAAGGAAATCACTAAAGGGACTGAGTGCATATGCATTAACTAAGCTCCATCTATTTGAGGGGGGAGCAGCTAAATTATCTAGAATTCTTTTGTCTGGGAAATTGGTCTCTTCCCCCTCATTTATTTATCCAACCAATCATTTATCAGTAAGAATTTACAGGTATTAATGTCATGCTTCGGAGAAGGCAATGGCACCCCACTCTGGTACTCTTGCCTGGAAAATCCCATGGACGGAGGAGCCTGGAAGGCTGCAGTCCATGGGGTCGCTAAGAGTCGGACACGATTGAGCGATTTCACTTTCATGCATTGCAGAAGGAAATGGCAACCCACTCCAGTATTCTTGCCTGGAGAATCCCAGGGACGGGGGAGCCTGGTAGGCTGCCGTCCACGGGGTCGCACAGAGTCGGACACGACTGAAGTGACTTAGCAGCAGCAACGTCATACTTTGGGTTATAATCTAATAGTATGTAATTTATTGTGCTGCTCAAACTGTTCCAGATTTGGCCACTGAGAACTCTTTTCAGGTTGGTTCCTGGGTCCCTTTGACATTTTCCTATTCTGCTTTTTGAGAAACTTTGGAATACTCTTTTTAATGTAAACTTTCAGATAGTCTTAATATTACCACAAATTAAAGATGACTTGTATTGTAACTCCTTCATTCTATAGTTACATACTAAATTTTAAGAACTGAACTCTCAATTCTGAAGTATAAACATACTGAAAACAAAAGGAATAACTAAAAGAAAGATTAGCACCATAACTAACGCTCATCCTTGGAATAACTGACCGTGACTAAGATTTCTACATGGCCCAGTGGCACAGCAGTGAAGAATCCATCTGCCAATCCAGGAGACATGGATTCAATCCCTGGGTTGGGAGGATCCCCTAGAGGAGGGCATGGAAACCCACTCCAGTATTCTTGCCTGGGAAATCCCATGGACAGAGGAGCCTGGCGGGCTATAGTCCATGGGGTCGCCAACGAGTCAGACACGACTTAGCGACGACACAACACAGATTTACATCCTGGAACAGATTCTCATTTAGCCAGCTGAGGTTCTAGAAGTTAAGAAGCTGTGTGTGTTAGCCAACACACTTGGATTTCTTAATTCTAATCTTCAGGTACTCACTGCTTTTTTTTTTTTTTTAT
>NW_011494713.1:6156577-6192802 GCF_000754665.1 Bison bison bison
TCCCTGCTTTTTTTTTTTTTCAGATGTTGGGGAGATGGGGTTAAAACACAGCAGCAAACTACTCTCTGTTACAGTCATGGCCTGCTGTCAAGCATTCTGGCACGTTAACAGCACAGAAATGAATTCTCATTTGATCCAGTTTGTTTCAACAATTAGAGCTCTCATTAAGAAGCATGTTATCTTGTTTGGAAACATGACCAATTTTTACAATCTTTTCTCCTCTATTCATTTAATACAACCTATGTGGCAAACACTGGACTTCAGGATTGGCCCCACATAGCTAACTAGAATATAATTCACCCAGATTTCTTCCCAAAGGTAACTAATTCCTCCCCAGTATAAGACAGTATACTTTGTTGGATAATGCAGCCATAAAATGCTAGTTTCCTGATAAAGGGTTGGCAAGCTTTAAGTATAGTTATTTCCCTTCACATTACTATGATGTTCATTTATCTCTGTTGACCTCTAGAGGGAGCTCAAAGTTCTTATTACATTTTCCCCTCAAGGTCAGGACACTCCTCCCACAAATTTGATGTGTTCAAAACTTAAGAACATTTTATTTCAGCACTCCGAAGGGAAAGCTAAGTGTGTGCCATCCCCTTAGGAACTGCTTGCTTCTCAGGGCTGAGTATGACATGACCTGCTTACCGGCTCCTGGGGTGAGCAGACCCCAACCATTTCTTCCTTTCTCCCTCCCTGACTCCTCTTTCCTGCTTGGCACTGACTAGGGCACATCACTGTCATCTGAAAGGCTGTGAGCACTCCCTGCTGCAGCCAGTGCACCACCTCCTCCCTCCAGTGGAGAACATTAGCACAGAGGGGAGAGGAGGCTGCTCCCAGCCGCATTCAAGAACCCACCTCCAAGGACTGAGGGACTGTTAACTTAGCACACCTGCACCCCATCCTTGGGGCCACATCTGCAGGGAACTTGGGCAGCAAATGACCAGAAGCCAGACCGGTCATTTCCCCACTGTCAAATCACTACTTCTCCTGTCCATATGATCCTGAGGAAGTAACAGCACCTTAAAGACTTAGCTTCCTCATCTTAAAAAGACCTACCTCAGACTTGCTTTTAGGGCTAAACAAGCAGTAAATGCAAAGAAATAAGCCTTGAATGAGGCACACAGTAGGCACACTGCTTGAAAAAAAAAAAGACATGGGCTGGAATCTGGGCTTTGTTGCATGAAGCAGAAACAAGCATTTAGCCTTATTCGTTTCTAGACTATTCTGCCTAATCCTAGCCTAAGTAAAAAAGTTCTCCAAATGGTCCAGCGTAGCTCCCAGGAGCCTGAGGCTAAAGCCCAAGCTAGGAACAAAGTCCTGCAACTGCCTGGCTTGCTGCTTCTCTGCACAACTTAGGAGGCCTCAGGCTGAAGCACAACTGACCGAGAACAGGATCTTGCACTCCTATCTCTCGGCCCAAATACCCCCTCAATACACCATCATTTCCACAAACAACGTAAAGTGCTAGCGGCCTATAAGCCTTTCCCCAGCCTCTGACTCAGTGACCTGGAACATGTTATGAGATAAGCTCCACAAAGACCACTGGCTGTCGATGCTCACACAGAATCTACACTGTAATGTTGCCATGAGAGTCAGGATCCATAGGGTAATTCCAGAGATGTGTTCTGGAACCAGTCTCCCTTCTTTTTAACTTGTTCCTGGATAATCTGATATCATGTTTGGATAAAATGGAATGGAACCATACCCTCCTGCAACAAAGCACAGAAAGATACACAGTTGCTAATACATTTAGTCTACAAGGGTGATCTTAACAAACAAGCCCTGGTGTATCAATGTTACATACAATGTCTGAAAGAAGAGCTCTAAATTGACCATTCTAAACCTAGTTACCATATTCATTAGATGTTCACCAACTTTTAAAGAAGTCATAATTAAGTCCATTAAACAAATCATCTCATTAAGCTGCCTTATCAAAATGGACTGTAAATAGTTTCTCGTGGAGATCATACAAACAAGCAATACTGCACAAAGCTCCTGCATCTTTGCATGTATTAAGATACTTTTACAACCAGAATGGTTATCTGGTTGCTGATATCTCTCTAAAATCTTTACAAACTAGGATTATTACGGCCATTTACAAGAATCAGGAAGCACCTCACTGGACAGGTCTTAGCAGACTCACAACCAAAGCAAATGTGTTTTCCGACAGGATTCCTTCAGCTCACCTACAGACTGTGTATAAAGAGGCAGAATATTTTAGAGAAAGAAGTTAAGAGAACTTTACGATAGAAAAAAATATTACAGACTTTATTCCAATGACAAAAGGAAGCCCACTGGGTAAATATGCACCTTAGATTACTCACAGCTGAAGCAGCCTGGGAATTAGGAGAAGAGTAAGCAGGGGGCAGTATAGAGACAAACCCAGGGTCATTCCAGAAATCCTGCTATGTGATGACTAGGACCCAAGTGAATCAGTATTAGCACAGTAACGATGTTATCAAAAGTAGCCAACATTTGAAATTCAGGTTAAGTATTTCATCTTCACAACAAACCTCTGAAGCTGGTTATATTAATATATCCATTTAAGAGATGAAGAAACTAAAGCATGGAGGCAAAAGAGGGGACAGAAGTCTACACACTTTAAAATCTATTTATGAAGTATATAAAGCAAGGCTTGATCACTGCTAACGTGTGGAAAACCGAAGACGAAAGCAAGCACAATGTCCAGCTCCTCAAGCTGGATGAATGTATTAATACTTACTATTATCAGTGGACAGATATTTACCTTACATTAGGTATTATTTCGGAGAAGGCAATGGCACCCCACTCCAGTACTCTTGCCTGGAAAATCCCATGGACGGAGGAGCCTGGAAGGCTGCAGTCCATGGGGTCGCTGATGGTCAGACACGACTGAGCGACTTCACTTTCACTTTTCCCTTTCATGCATTGGAGAAGGAAATGGCAACCCACTCCAGTGTTCTTACCTCAAGATTCCCAGAGACGGCGGAGCCTGGTGGGCTGCCATCTATGGGATCACACAGAGTCGGGACACGACTGAAGTGACTTAGCAGCAGCAGGTTATTATTTAACAGCATCTACGTGGCATGTCCCCTGAAAAAGAGGAAATGGCAACCCACCCCAATTTTTGCCTGGGGAATCCCTTGGACAGAGAGCAGTCTCGCAGGTTACAGTCCGTGAGGTCGCAAAGAGTTGGGACACGACTTAGCAACTAAACAACAACCCAACTCGCAGGTCCAACTTCAGGTAAAAGAAAAAAGCTAAGCTCCATTAGCTAAGTTAAAGATTATGTCAAGAATGATTTCATGAAAACTCTTGAACCAAAAGGGATACATCATATGTTACTAAAAAAAAAAAAAAAAAAATTAGCTCAGAACATTCTTTTTGCTCATTTTTCCTGTCTTAAGTCTTTTTCTTCTCAGTTCTACATTAGTCTGCGCAAGGTGATAATTCCCTGACCTTCTTTTCAACTGTATTTACACTGTAATCATTGTTTCTACTATACTGTTTAAACAACTATGTTGGACACTCCCGGTTATGCCAGCATTTCTAAGTGCTAGGGATACAGGAGTTCATAAGACATCCCAAAAGATCCCCAGTCTCATGGACCATAGATTCTAGAGATGGGGGTATATTATACAAATTAAAGATAAATATAAAACGTATTTGGTAGTGCTAAGTACTATACAAACACAGTAGGGTAGTAAGAGAAAGCCTATCTGAGATGACTTAGGTAGAAACCAAAATGAATAGGGAATCACTCATCCTAACTTATAAGGAAAGCATTACAAGCAGAGGACCTAAGTAGAAATGAGTTGATAAGACTAATGCAGAACAAGGTGGAGGAGAGATGGCATATTTAACAGATGACAAACCATATTCAGCCTATAAGCCAAGGGAGGACTAAGACTTTGTCATAACAGTGATAAGAAGCTACTGCAGAGTTTTAAATTTGTTTTAAAACCCTTATCTGGTTCTTAAGTTATTGCAGTAGCCTAAGCAAGAGATAACGATGGTCTGAACGCAGGTGGCAGCCAAAGAAATGGATGAATTCAGAATACATTCTGAAGACAGCACTGCAAAACTTGCTGAGGTCTCAAAAGAGGTGTCAAAGGATGATTCCAAGGTTTTAGTACCACATCCAATAGAACAGCCAGTGCCATTTACTGAGGAGACACATACCAGGAAAAGAGCAGCTTTGGATTAAGAAAGGAGCCCAGAATTCCATTTTCCATCTGTGGTGTTGATTTCGACCAGACACGTAAGTGGAAATGTCATCTAGGAAGCTAGACAGATTTGACAGTTTAGGGAAGGAAGAGGAGATATAAATTAGCGTATCATCAATTAATAGAGGCATTTAAGGACTAAATGTGATTTCCTAGTGAACAAGTACAAATAAGAAAACAAGAGGTTTGGCCTCAGGACTAAACCTTCAGGTTCTCCCACAATTAGCTGAAAAGGAGAAAGATAGGAAAGAATACCCAGGTGCTACTGGTGTGGTAAGGAGACGTTTCTAGAAGCCAGGTAAGAGGATCTTTCTAAAGGGAGGCAGTAATAGGGACTTCCCTAGCGGTCCAGTGGTTAGGACTCCACGCTGACACTGCAGAAGGCACAGGTTTGATCACTGGTTGGGGAACTAAGATTCCGCATGCTGCGGTCATAAATAAATAAAGGAGACAGTGATGAATTGTGCCTAGAGTGCACAGAAATCAAGCAAAGGCTGAGAAATTAAACTTTGATTTGGTGGCATGCAGATTTTTGGGGTGATTTCAACAAAAGTGGTTTCAGTGGATTCAGTTCAGTCGCTCAGTCGTGTCCAACTCTTTGCGACCCCATGAACTGCAGCACACCAGGCCTCCCTGTCCATCACCAACTCCTGGAGTCCACCCAAACCCATGTCCATTGAGCCAGTGATGCCATCCAACAGTCTCATCCCCTGTCGTCCCCTTCTCCTCCCGCCTTCAATCTTTCCCAGCATCAGGGTGTTTTCCAATAAGTCAGTTCTTCGAATCAGGTGGCCAAAGTATTGGAGTTTCAGCTTTAGCATCAGTCCTTCCGAAGAATATTCAGGACTGATTTCCTTTAGGATGGACTGGTTGGATCTCCTTGCAGTCCAAGGGACTCTCAAGAGTCTTCTCCAACACCACAGTTCAAAAGCATCAATTCTTCAGTGTTCAGCTTTCTTTACAGTCCAACTCTCACATCCATACATGACTACTGGAAAAACCATAGCCTTGACTGGATGGACCTTTGTTGACCAAGTAATGTCTCTGCTTTTCAATATGCTGTCTAGGTTGGTCATAACTTTCCTTCCAAGGAGTAAGCGTCTTTTAATTTCATGGCTGCAATCACCATCTGCAGTGATTTTGGAGCCCAGAAAAATAAAGTCAGCCACTGTTTCCCCATCTATTTGCCATGAAGTGATGGGACCGGATGCCATGATCTTAGTTTTCTGAACGTTGAGCTTTAAGCCAACTTTTTCACTCTCCTTTTTCACTTTCATCAAGAGGCTCTTCAGTTCTTCTTCACTTTCTGCCATAAGGGTGGTGTCATCTGCATATCTGAGGTTATTGGTATTTCTCCTGGCAATCTTGATTCCAGCTTGATTCCAATCTTGATTTCAGTGGATGGGCATCATTAAAATAAAAGTTATTTTCTGTGGCTTTATTCTACAGTTGTCAGGAGAAGCAGCTCTGGCGCTAAGCTGGCAAGGTTGAAATCAGTGCTCTGACAGTCTGAAATGTGGTTTACAGAGGGCGTCCTCTTTATGTCTGACATGGATGAAGATCTCCCCTTACTTTTATTCAATCTATGTCTTGGGTTATTCTGGGAACCAGAGGGTTAAGCAAACACTGAAGCTGACTCACCATGCTCCTGAGAGGCTGATTTCTCAGGGGGCTGGGTGCACTGAGAGTGGTGTTTTTTTTCCAAGAAAAGCACTTGAGTGATATACTTTGAGTCACTACAAGCCTGAAAAATGCTATTTTGTTGCCCTATGTGAAGGACAGTCTCACCAACCAAAGATTCTTGGGTTACACAGCTTTCCTCTTAAGTTCTCTAGATGCTACTCCACTGTTTTTCACCAACACAGCAAAAGTGAGGAAGAGAGCATTTTCACGTCAGAGGCCTAGCTGCTCCCCTGAGCTTCAGCACTCTCTTCTTTCTGATCTTATACCTTTCAATAAAGCCACTGAGTAGGCAGATTTGGATTAAAGGAGGGAACCAGAAAAGGGCCCCCCAAGTTTTTAATCAGGCAAAATGCTACAGTCTAGCTTTTCACAATTCTGTTTTGGACTATGAAACACAAGTTAAATTAACCTAAGGCTACACTGCTCTCCTCTGTCATTGCCCCTTATGAATACCTCTCTTTGTTAAGTCCCATGGGAAAATGGCAAGGCCATGTTCAACAAGGTACTCCTGCATAGTTCAACAAGGCTTTCTGATCACAGAAATGTTCTATTCTGCACTGTTCAACATGGTGGCCACCAGCCACCCATAGCTACTTACTGAGTACTTGAACTGAGAGGAGCAAAACTGAGGGAATGAAATGAATTAAATTTAACAGCTGCATGAGGCTAGTGGCTACCACTAACTGAACAATTCTAGCATACAGAAGACAAACTCGATGTCTACCTGATATACCTTCCTTCCTGTCTCAATACTTGAATTATTTATTTCCACATCCTAAAATTTAGAAATCCACTAGGCCATTTCTAGGTGTGGATCCCACTTATTTTCTTGGTATGCATTTCAGTTATCTGTAAAAGGGTAATATCAACAGATCCTACCACGTGGAAGCTGTGTAGACAATTTTAAATGAGTTTCAACTTGCCCAACACAGGGTATACACTAAGTGCTCAATAAATGCAAAGTATGTTCCCTGAATCCATTTGATCTGTTCTGACTTTTCACTTTGAACTCTCATTCTAAACGGAAATCTATTATTTGTGTTTCTTATATTTGTGTCCACATTATTCATCTTTATTTATTTCCCCTGAGTTGCAAGAGTATTTCTAGAGCCCTGCACCTACCTGCCTGCCTCCGAAGAGTCAATAGGTTAAGAATCACATATTTCACCAAAGAACTTTTTCTGTTCTCTGTTACTTCTTCAAATGCTCATGAGTCTCCTTGAGAATACTAACTAGTTTTTCTTTAAATTTCAACGTTTTCTCTTATTTCTTGCAATAAATCTGTCACCTTCTCTTAGACTGAGTCTATGTCTATCTTTTCATGTATTTAACTTTAAAGAGAAAGGTCTACGTTTATGCAACACTGGGAACTGTACTGGGTTCAGTCAAAAAACATTCAGAAAACCAAGTTAAAATCTTTAAGCATGGGGAGATGTTTACATGGTTACTTCCTATATTATTGATAGCTCGCAATTGCTGCCTGACAAATTACCCTCAAATTTAGCAGTTTAAAACAACAAACTGGCATCAAGAACCTGGGTGTGCTGAGTGGTACACGTGTGGCTCAGGATCTCTCAAAAGGCAGCAATGTGTCAGCCAGGGTCTCTGTCATCTCAAAGCTTGATGCAGGCTGGTAGAAGGATTGGCTTGTAAACCAAGCTCGTGCACACGGCTGCTGGCAAGGCATCAGGTCTTCACTGGCTGCTGGCCAGAAACACCAGCTCCTTGCTGCACAAGCTCCACAGGGAAGCTCACAAAATGGGAGATGGTTTCCCTCAGAGCAAATGAGCAGCAGTCCAACGTGGAACCCAAAGTCTTTTCGTAACCTAACCTTGAAGATGACATCCCATCACTTTTGCCACACTTGTGGAAGCAAGTTACTACGTCCAGCCATTCTCAGGGGAGGGAATAACACACAGGACATGAGCACAAGGAGGCAGGATCACTGGGGCCACCTTAGAAGCTATCTGCCACACTTTATCCTCAGTCAGCTGCTCGACCCAGTCATGTGCAGTCAGGAAGCAGGATTAAAAAGCCAAGGTGGCGGCCTCAGAGCAGGGAGTTTCAACACTGTGCTTCACGGTTAGTCTCTCTCCTACAGCCACAGGGAGCCAACCCCTCTCCACTTGTCACATTCTCCTTGGTAAGAACCAGTCTGTATCACTGGTTTTTTGTGTGTGTGTGAGTACTATTTAAGTTTTTTATTAAATAAATGAAACAGAACGCAGGGGGTTATGTCTGATCAGCTAATATATCCAAGTAGTTGGCTTCCAGATACGACCAATGTAAGGACACCAGTTAAACAAGGTTTACTCCATTTTATTTCTGGGCTCAGCATTTGATCACTTTTCAAATTTACCATTCAGCTTTTAACCCAGCTTAAGTACAAAACATTTCACCAACCAACTGCCCCATGAACAACTTTCAATTCTAGCTTTAGCTGCTTGAAGTAGGTTCCTGTAGCGCACACCACAGGAGGGCCTCTCAACCACATAAACGCACCCAACGCGGCCAGTAAGGACTTTCCTCACTCTGTTTCTCATTTGCACTGTTTCCTGACAAAATTCTTTTCGCTTTGTTACGGCACTTCCAGGGTTTCCAAGGAGACTGCACTCTCCCCATTATGCTTGTTGGTCATTTCAGTGTGTCTGTCTGTCTGTTTTAACACATAAGCTTAGATCATCTTCCTCCACTGAGTGTCAACACAGCTATTTGTTTAACTAAAGCACTTTACACACTCTTTCAAAGACTCTTGTTTTGATAAATACAACAAGAAATGCTTGTTGATTTTCCGAGTCATATAATTCAATTCCGTTGTTGGATAAAACAAAGATTTCAATCTATACCATTTCCCAGACTTATTCTATGGCAATTTAAGTAACTATATTTTGCTGATTTCTAAAAAAATGCAGTGTCACCAAACTTAGTTCAGCTTAAGATGTGACTAATTAGAAAACTTAACTTCTCTGGTAGCCCAGCTGGTAAAGAAAGAATCCACCTGCAATGCAGGAGACACTGGTTCGATTCCTGGGTCAGGAAGATCCACTGGTGAAGGCATAGGCTACCTACTCCAGTATTCCTGGGCTTCCCTGGTGGCTTGGATGGTAAAGAATCCACCTGCAATGTGGGAGACCTGGGTTCAACACCTGGGTTGGGAAGATCCCCTGGAGAAGGGAATGGCTACCCACTCCAGTATTCTGGCCTGGAGAATTCCAAGAGGGGTTGCAAAGAGTGGGATACAAATTAGAAAACTTAGTAAGCAAAGAAACACTTTAACAATATCTTTAAGGAATCACAACACACAGCTGCTCAGTGGGATGAACTAATCACAAGAGGGCTGTAAAGACGTCCCTGCCACTGTGTCCAGCAGGGGGCACCGAGCGCTATGGGATGGACACACAACACTTAGAAGACAGATGTTGCTGTCTAGTCGCTCAGTCGTGTCTGACTCTGCGACCCCATGCAACCTTGTATGAACTGCAGCATGCCAGGCCTCCCTGTCCCTCACCATCTCCAGAAGTTTGCCCAGGTTCAGTCAAAACACCAACAGTATTCTACCTCACAAACCAAAATATCCATTTTTGGTTTAACAATAAAAAAAGATTTTCCTATACCATATTATTCCTCTTACCCTATCCTCATTCCTATGAAGACAATTTATTTGCCCTATTTGCTTACAAAACTAACAGAGAGAATAGGAAGAGAACCAACAAAAACTCAAGGGACGTCCCGGCAATCCAGTGGTTTAAGACCTTGCCTTCCGATGCAGATAGTGCAGGTTCAATCCCTGGTCAGGGAGCTAAGATCCCACATGCCTCGGGGCCAAAAAACCAAAAATAAAAACACAGAAAAAATATTGTAACAAACTCAATAAAGGCTGTAAAAATGGTCCACATGAAAAACATTAAAAAAAAAAAAAAGAAACTTTCAATCAGATGTCAACGAATTTTCAGATCTGATACTCTGGTACTGAACAAAAGGAAATCAGTTTCTTTGTCTGATGAATATGTGGAAAACATAATTAAGAAGGGACTTAACACAAATGCCTTAAGTTAACACAAGGCCACCACACGCTGCTGCACAGGACCTAACCTACACAAGCAGCATCCTGCACAGACACGAAAGGTACTTCGCCCCAGGGTTAAACCCTGTATCTGATCTGATCAGATTTCTAGGTGGTATGTTTTGAATCAAACAGGATTTTCAAACACTTTAGCACTTCACTTACTGTTCTGCATCCACCAATGTAATAACTGCCTCAGGCAAGGGCCATCAATGATTCACTTATTGATACAAAAGAGGGAAATGGCCTTTTTTTGGGCAAGATTTAGCATATACTACATGACCAAGTGATCTGGCCAGAAATGTTTAGCATGGATTTCATTATGGGAAACAATTGGTGAAATCCAGAAAATGAGGTATTTTATAATAGGCCTTGACTCTTCAAAATTAACCAAACAGTTTGACTCAATCCTGAATTGAAAACAAAAAAAATTTTAAGGATGATTTTTAAGTCAGTTGGGAAAGTTTAAAAATGGAGCATTTCTGAATAAATTTCTGCTAAATTTTTTGGGTAACATAATGGTATTGTGGTTGTAAGAGAATATTCCTGTTCTTAAGAGATAAAAGCTGAATTATTTAGGGGTAAAGCATCATGCTTTCTAATTTACTTTCGAAAAAATTTAGGGGTCAGAATGCAGGTATAGATAAACCAAATGTGGCAAAATGTAATTCGTGAATATAAATAAAGAATGGTTATCAAATTTATTTTTCAGCTTCTTTGCGGGCTTAAAATATTTCAAAACAAAAGATGAAAAGGAAGGGATTGAGTGAATACAGCAACTCCAGATACATTCTCTTACATCATAGCAAAAAAAGGAAGTGCTCTCCTCTCTGGGTCTTATTCTAATGGGCTGCAAAGCCTTTCAGGGAACCAACCACCCTTCTGGTTCCTGCCTCCAGGAGACAGCACTTCATATTTCACTGTATAGATCTAATATTATCTATCTGACCTCATTTCACATATAACTGAGTCCTAAAACTATGAAGCCACCTATAACGGCTAGGGGCAGCAGGGGCGGGGGGCACACTGGCTTTTCCCTAACTAACCAGCATGAAAACCAAGATTTAAGTTGGCATATTTCCCTCAAACCCTTACTAAAACAGAAAGATAATCTGCCCAATTCTAACCAAGCTATACAGGGCACTTGTGACTGGGAAAGATGAAGTCACACCTCTTAAAAATGAGATGTAGGCCTACTCAACCCCACTTCAAACAAGACACAACCAAAAGTTCTAATTTTAAAGAGATTTAATTTTATTTTAACTTTTAAAAGTTTTATTTTTAAAAGATTGTTAACTGTTACTACTCTAGAACCTATTCTGTTCTGCAAATAATCAATATTTTATCTGACAATGAAAATTACAGTAACATTTTTGAACTTTTTTATGCCTTGAAGAAAATATCTAATGTTAAAGGCGCAGATGAGGTAGGTAGGAAGGAAAGAGCACTGAACTAAGGCGACAACACTGAGTAACACTGCTAAGAATGATGAGCTATAACAAACTCAATGACCCTGCAAGTGGCCATTTCCACTTTGCTTAGTAACAGAACACCCTGGTACTCCCCACAGCCCCTCACCCATACCCCTAGCAAAACCATGCACACAGTTTTAACAGGGAAGTAGAGATTACATTTCTTGGGCTCTCCTAAGGCCATGTGACCAAGCTCTGAACAATGGGATATAAGTGTAAAATTCCCATGTCACATCCTTAAAAAAAGCTCCCTGTCTTCCTCTCTTTGGCTACCTCACAAGGAGTAAGCACAGATGTGACCCAGACCTGGCCATGCAGACAAGAGCAACACACTGTGGAAGGGTAAAGACAAAGACAGAAGAAACCCGGGGTGCTGGATAATCCCTGGGAAAAAAGCAGCTTATCATAAAAAAGTCACAGGGTTTAACCCTGGGGCGCAGTACCTTTTGTCTGTGCAGTCATAAAAAAGCATTTATGACTCCTCTCTACCACTGGTGGCTTATGAGAGAAATAAGCTTGCAATTTGAGGAACCACTGTGTATTTGGGTCTTTTACAGCAGCATGGTCTGTAACAGCTTGTATGACTTGGGGTATTTTTCTGGGTCTCATTTTGTGAAAGTGAAAGTCACTCAGTCATGTCTGACTCTTCGTGACCCCATGAATTATACAGTCCATGAATTCTGCAGGCCAGAATACTGGAGTGGGCAGCTGTTCCCTTCTCCAGGGGATCTTTCCAACCCAGGGATCGAACCCAGGTCTCCTGCATTGCAGGTGGATTCTTCACCGGCTGAGCCATCAGGGAAGCCCAAGAATACTGGAGTGGGTAGCCCATCCCTTCTCCAGAGGATCTTCCCGATCAGGAATCAATCCAGGGTCTCCTGCATTGCAGGCGGATTTTTTTTTTTTTTTAAAGAATCCGTCTGCCAATACAGATGTGGATTCAATTCCTGGTGCGGGCAGATTTTTTACCAGCTGAACATTTTACTGGTTCACAAAGCTGATTAGAATGATATGAATGCTATTAACTTCTTTAGCTTGCTGTATCTTCTGTTATTAAATAAAAGCACAAATATATACTTTGGGTAAAATAAAAACTGAAGTTTTACATATATTTGAATAAATGGGATGACATATGAAAATACTCTGCACAATTTATCTACCCATTCAACAAATAATTACCAAATGCCCACTGAGTGCCAAATACTGTTACATACCTGAGACTACTCAAGATGTTAAGAATAAAATGGTAGAAATAAAGAAACAAGAGTTCACTGCCTCATGCATGAAAACTTTATAAACGTGAGAGGAAGCCTACAATAAACAAACAAATAGTAAGATTATTTCAAATAACAATATGGGGAAAAGGAGGGGGGAAAAGCAGATAACACTGAGTACACTTTGGAATTGGGAGGGGACTCAATTTACACAGGTACTAAAGCCATGCAAAAATTTAAGATATTCCAGGTTAAAACAGCAAACTCAAAACCTTCAACAAGGACAAGACTGTGTATGTTCATGGAACACAAGGATGAGATGACAGACAAGATCTCAGAGGCAGGCAGAGGCGCCCTGGCACTAAGTGAACAAATGTACAGTGCTGGTTTCAGGGGATGAATGCTCCGGATGAAAACCGGAGAAGAACTATCACCCCCTCAATTCTGTCTTGGTTTCAGTAAGTGATGTTCCCAGGAGAAAATTATTAACTCAGCTGCCCTGCAGTCAATAACTGACTACAATTTTATTCTATTTACTTTGGGACAAATATTTCAATTAATTAAGTGATTTTAGGAGTTGGAAAAAAAAAGTGAAAGTCATCTCTAATAGAGCAAAAGCTTTCTCTTGATATTTTAAAAATGTGAGCAAATTTCACATATAATTTTAGTCAACAAATTATCTCATGAGCAGCTATTACATATGCAGACACTGTTGCAGGCGCTGAAGGTATCACAGTAAGGAACTGGTCCTTGTAGAGTTTAACATATCAGAATACATTTCAAAGTTTAAAAATGGTAATAGTAAATTTTTAAAAACTTCACTCATTTTGGCTGACTACTTAATGTCTAAAATTTGTTTTGAAAACAGTGTATCTTAATTTCTCTCTTTTTTTGCTGTAGGCTTATTATATTGAGAATAAAAGGACACAATGTTAGAATTTACATCTAAGAAAACAATTAAATCTACCTTTACACTAAAAGAATGAGAAATACTACTGTGAATTCTCCTATTGCAAGACAGAGAAAGTGATTATCAAGTGTCCTTTCCTGGCACACGGAGGAAACAGACCTATGTTTATTCATCTACCTGTTACATACAAAGATTCAAAACACTTCATTTATCGCTCCCCTTTAGAGCCCACTAAAATGACAATGAATAAAAACAGCTTGAGACACTAAGAACAAAAGAACATGTGGGCAAACAGCAGAAGACAACAAATGTGCTAGAAGACGGAAAGAGGTTAACTTAGCAAATAAAGGAAACTGACAACAAAGAGCATGTGGAGGGGGTTGCCAAGCAGACGGTGCCCGGGGTCAGGAATACAACAGTGAGACATGAGATTCAAAATAAGACTGTTGGTTGAAGGATCTACTTAAGAGGCAGAGAAGTCTAATTCTCAAGGAGAAAACTAGTTTCTGAAGAAACCGAGCCAGAGCAGATATGGGTTGGAGCTGAAGGCCAAGTAACAAACTGAAAATGAGACCTAGTGAAAGGATGCATAGTCAACCATGAGCTGACCTTCCTGGCTCTCAGAATGTCAGCAGCCAGGCTTAAGACATGACATGCCCCCCCACACACAGAACTCCCTGTGAATGGGATTCCTTCTGCTGAGACACTGAGAGTCCCCAGTTCATCACCTTACAGTGAGCCCACCAGCTGATTCGCTCTGCCAGTGAACACAGCCCTTCCAATCTCCTCTGAGCATCTCACAACTAAGGATCATCAGATACTGCAGTCTACTAACACAAGAAAAAAAGGAACTCAAAGGAAACAGAATGCCAAGATTAGAATTGATCCTCTCAAAGACACTCCAATCTACAAAACAAAGGTTGCTGAAAAAGGAATACACCACAAAAAGCTTTTAAAAAATAGTCAGATTTGTAAATATCAGTGAAATAGTTGTAAACAAAAGTGGGGAACTCTCCCAAAAAGAAACAAAATGTAAAGCTGATGGAAAATAGAAGGGGGAAAAAAACCCCCACAAAAACTAGAGGACCAATGCAGAAAGTCCAAGATTCACATGTCAGGAGTTCCAGAAAGAATAAGAGAGTAAGATAGAGAAGGAAAAAAAAACCCGAAGAAAATGAATCTACAAGTTGAAAGGGGCCAATGAGTACTAGCCTAACTAGTGAAAAAGATACACCATGCCACATTGTCCAGAGAGGAAAAAAAATAGTGAGCAGAACAGCACGAGGTTTCTTAAATGCCACACTGGACTCTTAACAGACAGAAGAAATGCCTTCCAAACTCTGAGGAAAAGTGATTCCCAATAACTAGCCAAACCCAAAAGTGTGAAAACAGAAAGACATCCTTTCCAAGCAGGTAAAAACTTCTACCAATTGGGGGGCGGGGGCAGGGGTACGAAACAAAACATGCCACCCCAAAACTGGAAGATTCAACACAGGAAAGACAAAAGGAACTCCCACAACGGTGATGTGAATATGATAAGAACAAAGAAAAATCCCAAAGGTATGCAATAAACCTAGAAAGCACCCTCTGTCTCAGAGGGACAGAGTTCAAGGAAAAACTGAAACTGGTAGAACATCCTGATGTACTTTAAAACACTATCAGGAGAGCTAGTCTCTTAGAGGATTTGAGGGTGATTCAATGACAGATTCAAGAAAATGAATCACTCCAGACTGAAACAACACTATGGAGAACTCCAGGGGTCAAGGGGAGATAAACAACTGATTATCTGATTCTTTTAGCCATGTAGAAAATTATATTGAAAAGCTGCTGAAAGGTGCAGAAAGAAAACAGGGATGGCAGATTGAAACAAACAACAACAACAAAAAAACAAATGGAAAGACATGATAATTAAAAACTCTAGAGAAAACAATGTCGTAACAGCAACGATATAATTCATCATCTGACAGTGGTGAACAGTATCTATATGGACATAATAACGTCTACTTCTGTACTTCTTTCGCATGACTACTGTAACAAATTAACCTTAAATCGGGTGGCTGAACACAACACAAATTTATTTTCTTACAGTTCTGGAAGCCTGAAGTCCAAAATCAGTTTCACTGGAATAAAGGTATTGGCTGCCTAGCTCCTTCTAGACGCTCTAAGAACGGGATTTCTTGCCTTTTGGAAGCTGATGGAGGTCATCATTTGGCTTGCAATCCTTTTCCTGCATCACTCCAACCTCTTGCTTCTGGGGTTGCATCTACTACTTCCTCCTTAGATCCTAATCTCTTCCTCTTTTGCTTACAAGTACCCTTGTGATTATATTCAGGGCCTAGTAGGATAAACCCAAATAACCACCTCATCTCAAAAAATTCCTAATGTAACCACATCTCAAATCCCTTTTCCAAGTAATATGCACTCATTCCAGGGGCTACAAAGTAGAGATCTTCTTTGGGGGAGGGAGGCCATTATTCAGCCTGCTACAACTCTGAGTACTGGTGTAAACAATGATAATGGGACAACAATCCTGAGGAAACAGCAGGAGTGGTAACA
Source organism: Bison bison bison (assembly GCF_000754665.1). NCBI lineage: Eukaryota > Metazoa > Chordata > Mammalia > Artiodactyla > Bovidae > Bison > Bison bison. The sequence goes on from NW_011494713.1 coordinate 6,172,684, forward strand.
GGAGCAGAACAGAGCTCAATTCTTAGCTACTATTTACATCTCAGGATGTCTAGAACAACTGTATGAGCATACTGTTTAGAAACAAAAAAACAAATACCAGAAGAAACTGCTAAGAGAGTCCAGGTGAGGAGGGACAGAAAACTTTTAATCTTCCTCAAAAGCATTGTGAAACTACTGATTTGTTAAATTATAGACATGAACTATATGCATAAAATGAAAATCAACCTAAAATAAAACTAAGATTAGGTGGCTGGGGAGTGAGAAATTCTGGTAGAGAATGAAAAGGTAACTCAAGGCTAGTGAAGCAGAGGAATCACAAACACAAAAATTAAATGGTTGCTCATTTATACTTATTAAAAATCTGTGTTAAAGGTAATGAAACAACCAATTAAGGAGTTAAGACTTCACTTCTTAAACTCATCCTTTTCACAGAACTGGAAGGCCATCTACTTATAAAAGTAAATCATTAGCAAAAGCAAGGCTATAAGTATAGTAAGATCTTGGCCTGAGCCAAACTGCACTTGCAAACACAAACTTAACCCAACAATTAGATAGCTGAAGCATAGTACTATGATGCAAGCTGTTCTGTTAACACTAGTACAAAGCTCTCCAGGAGGTGTTTATTCATTTATTGAACAAACGTTAACTGATGTGACAACTGTACAATGGATCTATTCAGTCTGTCAGAAATGCTAAGTCAACAAATTAAGTTACTACCCTACCTGTTCTCCTTCCCCTAAAAAGGGCTATAAACCGCCTGGTCGCTCAATCTGTGGACCACAGTCCACCAGAGCAGCAGCAGCATGGCCATCACTGGAGCTGGTTACAAACGCAAAATCAAAGGCTCCACCCAGGAAATTCACAAGCACATAAAGCTTGACAAGTACTTGTACTGGGCTAACTCCATCCCTTCCGACAACCAAACAGCATACTTCTAAATAGAATGGAGGAGACAAATAAGGGTGCTCACTGGTATAATAAAACTTTCTCTTCAGACTCGTGTAGAATTTTTTCTGAGTCATACATATGTTCATCAGTCTACTCAAGGTTTGGTAAAAGACTCAGATCATCATAGAAACAGCTAAAGAGTGAGGGAAAGAATATTGAGAACACTTAAACAATATAGAAGGATAATGCACGTATAAAGTTGCCTTCGACATGGGAGGGGGGTGGGGGTGGGGGGTATGAGAAAGCTTTTTAGAGCCTCAGTAATTAAAGGATCAATACTTCTAAGAGGATTTTCCTCATATCACAACCTCAGGTGTCCCAAACTCCACTCTTAAATGCCAAGGGAAAATGAAACTGATGGTGAAGGGTGCTTCTGGGCTCTACTGCCTGTCTCAAGTTCCCCCTCACTCCCAAACTGTAGTATTCTTCAGAGAAGATGCAGAGTATACAGAGGGAAGAACAAAACATGGAGGAACTTGAGATAAATGGGAAAAGGAAGCAAAAAAAAAAAAAAAAGGTTTGAAATTTTGTTGCCACAGAGTGATTTAGTTAAATTAATAGGCAAAGTGTCAAACCCCAGCCTAACCCCAATTCTGATGAAACTAATCTTCCCACTTGTGTGTTTGGATTTTCCAAATTCCTAACCCAACCAAGTTACAGCTGTATTCATGGCAACATACCCTGGTTCAAAGTGTCTATCAGTTCAGTTCAGTCGCTCAGTCGTGTCCGACTCTTTGCGACCCCACGAATCGCAGCACGCCAGGCCTCCCTGTCCATCACCAACTCCCGGAGTTCACTGAGACTCACGTCCATCGAGTCAGTGATGCCATCCAGCCATCTCATCCTCTGTCGTCCCCTTCTCCTCCTGCCCCCAATCCCTCCTAACCTGCCCCAAGTCTCAAAACCAATTAGGCTTTTTTAAAAAAAATTTATGGGCTCAAATAGGCTTTTATTCTTATGTTAATCGCTAACCTGTTAGCGTTAAATAGCTAAATAACTGCACCTAAATTTTCTGACCACTTAGTATGTAGTCAAAACTAAGGACACACAAGTGTTTAATCCGAATAACAAAGCAAGTCTAGTAATTATCCCCATTTATAGACAGAAAACACAACAGTAGTTCTCAAATGTTTGGTTTCTTACCCTCTGGCCTTCCTTTGCCTGTCAAACAAAACCACTTCTTTTAGAAAGTTTCACCCATTTACCCTAGACCCAAATTATTTCTTCTCTGTGCTTCCATACAACCTCGCTCAGGTATCACATGACTGGGAGCGGGGTGCGGGAAGGGCAGGGGGTAAGGTGCGGATGGTCATACATATGAAAAAGACAAGCGTCCCCAAAGAACAACAAAGGACAGGAACAGAATCTACACACTTAAAACATGCACAAGTAAGTGGAAAAGATTTTTCTGAATGGTAGTATTGTGCCAGACATTGTCAACAGGTCAGGAAATGGGCACTACCATTCACTGGTGGAAAAAGGGAAAATCAACACCAAGTTCTACTGAAATTTGATAATACATACCATTGCACGCATGCCAAGTTGCTGTAGTTGTGTCCGACTCTTTGTGACGCCATGGACTGTAGCCTGCCAGGCTCCTCATCCATGGGATTCTCCAGGCAAGAATGCTGGAGTGGGTGGCCATGTACATACCATCAGCCATTAAAAAAAAGATCACACCTTTTGACTACTAGCTTCTACTGCTAGAAATATGCCCTAAAGTAATAATAAGATTCCCGCAAGGATGTTCATCATAACTTATAATAGCAAAAATTATAAATATGTCCAAATTAAATATATTAGGCATCCCTGGTGGCTCAGACAGTAAAGAATCTGCCTGCAATGCAGAAGAACTGGATGCGATCCCTGGGCTGGGAAGATCCCCTGGAGGAGGGCATGGCAACCCCACTCCAGTCTTGCCTGGAGAATTCCCATGCTACAGTTCATGGGGTCACAAAGAGTCGGACACGACTGAGCAACTAAGCACAGCACAGCATACAGCCAATTAAGTATCATACAGCCATTTATCTTCTTAAATGTTAACTGGGGAAAAAAGCTTAATACATAACTATACATGTAATGCCAGCTTTGAAAACACATATTCACAGCAGAAAAAGGACTGTACATTGGAAAAATCTATGCGAAAATGTTAACAGACGTTACCTAAAAATAGTGAGATTACAAGTAATTTTCTTCATTAACTTATGATGGTTTTGAGATCAAAAGAACCAGGTTCATCCCCTGGCTCTCCCATTTACCAACTGTGTGACCTTGGACAAGATACTTTATCTAATCCTTGATTTCCTCATCTACAAAATGAAAATGATAATATCACCCACCCTCAGAGATTAAACGAGACAATGCATGCAAAGTGCTTACACTATAGGCAATCAGCCATGTTTCTTGGAGCTTCCCTGGTGGCTCAGGTGGCAAAGAATCTGCCTGTAATGCGGGAAACCTAGGTTCAATCCCTGGGTTGGGAAGATCCCCTGGAGAAGGGAAAGGCAACCCACTCCAGTATTCTGGCCTGGAAATTGCATGGACTGTATAGTCCACAGGTTCACAAAGAGTTGGACACAACTGAGTGACTTTCACTTTATGTTCCTTGAGCACTTATTTTTTAAAACATATTAAGAAAGAATAAAATTTTTTAACATTAGCAAATAACCACATAGCAAGAGTTTGATGAAGCTATGTTCTCATCAACCTGAGCAGTGCACTAACGTTAACCAAATTTTGGCATTTTATACAGTGTTAACCAATTCCCAAGAAATTCAGTTGAGAATTAGAGATGGTGGATATACGAACTAAAGGACCTACGTATTTACTCAACAGTCAGAAAAACACATTAAAGAAAAAAAATTAGGTCCTTGGGAACCAGCCTACTCTATAACATCTAGAATAAGCCTAATGAAAGAATCACCAAAAAGACCAGGTGGCTTCAGACTCTACCAGGAACAGTAAAATTCAACTAAAAACAGCTCAAGGTCTAATTTAAAAAGGAGTAAGACATGGACACCAGGAATCAATAAACCCAAATGTTATTTTTAAAGACACTGATCTCTTAGAAGCTAATTATTATAAATTTTACTTAGCTGTATTTATAGCACACTGATCACATATCTAGATTCACATCTCAAACATGTACACTCTTCTCAGCGACTCTTCAGACTGAAGCTATAGAAATCACAGAGCAGTTAAAGAAACGGTAGCTACTTGGGCATTCATTAGATCCTCTCTAAGCATCCGGCCTATAGACCGAGCCCATCATGGGCTTCTGGAATATAGTTACCCACTTTAAACCTAAAATGATGAACATGCTGCATTAACTCAAAAACATCAAATATGAAATGTTTCTGCAATAATCAATATGAAAGTTCCGGCAGTGTATCTGGGACGTAGGACCTAGGAGAGGGTAAGAGGGAGAAACGTGTTCACCGTACACCTCCTGTGCCGTGTGGACTCACCACTGTACGTGTCTGTGTATGCAGTGGTGGTGGGAGGTGTTTATATTAAATCCTGGTTAGTAAAACACAAAAATAACCGTCTTACATTTGGTTTGTAAAAAAAGATATGCAAACTAGATTTGGTTATTACAGAGGGGAAAGTCAGATGTAAGATGTGCTGTGTGTGTGTGAGAAGTACTACTTTTTTCTTTTGTGAATGGGAGTTTTTTTAATTGGCTCTAGAAATTTTTTAAGGAAGAGAATCCTACTTTGTTTATTTTTTAGTTTACTTACAATTATTACGTTTTCAAATTTAGTGTACATTATAGTAGTTTTTACTAAATTTACAGAATTTTGTGACCATCATCACTTTTCTAATTCCAGAATGCTTCCATCATCCCTTAGAGAAGTGCTGTACCTGCTGGTAGCCACTTCCCTTTCTCCCACCCTTCAAAGCCCTGCTGCCGCTGCTAAGTCGCTTCAGTTGTGTCCAACTCTGTACAACCCCAGAGACGACAGCCCACCAGGCTCCCCCGTACCTGGGATTCTCTAGGCAAGAACACTGGAGTGGGTTGCCATTTCCTTCTCCACTTCAAAGCCCTAGCAACCACTAATTTATTTTCTGCCTCAACATATTTGTCTACTGTGGACATTTCATACAGAACCATGTAACATGTGGGTTCTAGGACCGCTTCTTCACTTAGCATGTTTTCAAAGTTCATCCACATTGCAGCATGTACCAGGCCTTTGTTCCTTTCTATGACTATACAATGTTCCATTGTGGCTACAAACTAAAAAGTGCTTGCTCCTTGGAAGGAAAGCTATGACAAACCTAGACACATATTAAAAGGCAGAGACCTCACATCACTTTGTCGACAAAGGTCAGTATAGTCAAAGCTATGGTTTTTCCAGTAGTCATGTACAGATATGAAAGCTGGACCATAAAGGCTGAGCACCAAAGAACTGATGCTTTCAAACCATGGTGCTGGAGAAAACTCTTGAGAGTCCCTTGGACTGCAAGGAGATCAAACCAGTCAATCCTAAAGGAAATCAACCCTAAATATTCATTGGAAGGGCGGATATTGAAGCTCCAATACTTTGGCTACCTGATGTGAACAGCCAACTCACTGGAAAAGAAAAGACTGAAGGCAAAAGGAAAAGAGGGTGGCAGAGGATGAGACGGTTAGATAGCATCACCGACTCAAAGGACATGCAAAGAAACTCTGGGAGATAGTAGAGGACAGAGGAGCCTAGTGTGTTGCAGTTAATGGGGTCCCAAAGAGTCGAACACAACTTAGCGACTGAACAACAAAAATCCTGTTTTAGTTTACCGGGGCCACCATGACAAAATACCACAGGTGGCTCCAACAACAGAAATTTACTGTCTCATAGCTACTGAACAACAATAATAATGGCTTACATCACCTTTTCTTTATGCATCACCAGTTGACAGATATGAGGTCTGTTTCCACTTTTTGGCTATTAAGAACAATGTTGCTATAAATATTCAGGTACAAGTTTTGCGGACACAAGTTTTCAATTCCCTGAGGTATATACATAGGAGTAGAATTGCTGGGTTATATGTATATAGCAAATCTGTGTTTAACTTTTTAAGGAACTGCCAAAATTTCAAATGAAGATTTTGAAACATAGGATACAAAGGAAAGAGACAAAAGGGCATGTAAACTACCACAAACATCTGCCTGGAGAAATCTCCAGTTTTTCATTAGTAAATCCAACTCACAACCATTTGTAACCACAGTTGTGTCTTAAAAAGACTTGAGATATATGTGATTTTTTGAACAACTATGTATTCTACTAAACACCATCTCAGTATCAGGCAGAGTAACCTCAACCTGAAACGCGGGAAATAATTTACTACTCCCAGCATTATCTATAAAACTTTTACATGGGCTTAGTCAAGGATCTCCTGGTAATATGAACAAGTTAATACCAAAGGCCACAGTGTTATGGAGAATGCTTACTGTAATAAAACTGACCTTTCTTAATATACCTAAAGTGATGGAACCATGTCCTCTATTTCCCTCACATTCTCCAAAATACTGGGCACTCAACAAATACTTATTGACTGGTAGATGAATAATTAGGGTCTCACCTGAGCATTACTCCCTATGATTACCAGTGATTTATATGTAATCAAATAGTATTTTTTAAAAGTGAACCACAGAGAAGCAACATGGGAGCCTAAAAGGCAGAAAGAATAGTTTTTCTGACTAACTCATAATCTTAGATTAACATTCCTCAACTTCTTTTGGCTTCAGTGTCCTTCTGTACAAAATGACAATGTCTACCTCAAAGGCTTGTTAAGAAATGCAACCTTGGTCATCACTTATCTACAACTTCATTACAAAGAAATGCAATGTAGTTATCAAATTTTCCTTTTATGCTGAAGACTTTGCCTAATTAAAATACACACAAAACAATGTACTGTCTTTATTGTTAGTTTTACAGTAATGAAATGTGACACAAAATCCATGGGATTTTCTACTTTTAACCAGAAACTGAAAAACAAATAAGGTGAAACTCTGGTCAAAAATGTAGATTTTGCTTAATCTTATCCTGAAATGGCCTACAAAATAACCCAGTTCTTGTCCCCAAACTGTTAATCTGGGATAACAGACTTGTATCACAGCAGTAACAACCTGTATTTTTCAATATCCTCTAATCTGACACTTCCATTTTCTGCTTAGGGCTCTTCCTGTCTACCTTCAACCACTTACAGAAAGTTCTTATAATGTTCTTCCCCCACAGAACCCCAGGTGTATCTATAAAGAGGCTGGGCACACACAATGGCTACGAAGTGCAAACAACCTAAGTGTCTGTTCAAAAGATGAATGGAAAAACAAAATGTGGGATAGACATACAATGGAATATTATTCAACCTTAAAAAGGAAGGAAATCCTGTCATATGCTACAACATGGGTGAACCTTGAGGATATGAAATAAGCCAATCTCAAAAAAACAAATACTATGATCCCATCGGTATGAAGTATTTGAAGCAGTCAAATTCACAGAATCAGAAAGTAGCCTGATGGATACAGGATTGAGGGGAGGAGAGAATGGGGAGTTGTTTCAAGGGTCCAGTATCTGTTTTGCAGATGAAAACCTGTTCTGGAAACCTGCTTCACAATAATGTGAATACAGTTGGTACTACTGAACTGTACCTTTAAAAGCGGCCACAAGAGTAAACTCATGGGGTTTTTTACAGTGCAAAATACATAAAAATATCAAGGCACTAAAAAAATACTTAAAGAAGTTTTTCTGCTAGGAAAAAAATAATTCTCCTTTCAAGGAAAGAAAGAAGACTAGAAGCAATCCCTTCTCTACTACCAAGTCTGATAATAATCATTTTTAATGCTGCATCCCTGGGTAAAGACTTTGACAAGAATTATTGATTGCCTACCACAGCTTGTTTTCTTGAAATACAGCCCTCTCAATCTATTAGCCAACAGAAAATATTAAAGATTCCTCTTATGCTATTTTAAAAACACACCTACTTCAGGCCCACAAGACTCTCAGCTTGAGATAAACTGGGCGGGGTGGGGAGCTGAGGGGTGTGTGTGCATGCATGTTTAACACCAAAAAGGCTGTTTCCACTTTCACACAGAGCAGACCTGAAACTCTACAATGGCAAGTTCTAAAAGGTAACATTGTTTCAGAAGTTCAAATAATTTAAAAAACGTTCCCACCAATAGGTTTTTAATAGACTAATAAAGAAAATTTAGATTCCTTCTGAATGAAGTATAAACAAGTAATCAAGTAAAAAATCCAATATATTCCTCTAATATTTTTATCCACGGTTAAAGAGACAACAGTTTTTAATTGAAAAAAAAATTAAGATGGGACTACACTAAAGCTGTCAAGTCCAATATCTTAGAAAATTCATCCCTCTAAAATTATATCAGGAGAGTTTAAGTACTAAAAAGATTCCTAAGAAAGAATAATCCTCTTAATAGGATTATTAAAAACTATCGTTCTCATATAAAATATCCTTGACTCCTCCAAATTAACCATATAGGCGTATTAGCCACAGACAAATTTTTAGATTAAAGCAGAGGTTCTTAAACAGGGTCACTGGTCCATGAATCCCCTCAAACTGGATAAAAGAGATCATTCAAGGACTTCGGAAAAGAAAATTCCAGTTAATATGTGACCATTCAGAGAGAAAAGCAACATACAGAAACTAAAATTACAAAAGTCTGACCTTGGTACAATGGCACACTGAAGCATTCAATAATAAATTGCCAAGAATTCCATGTATGTCACAGGCAAAGATCTAGACAACATCTTAGTCAGCTACAGCTAACATTAAAAATGTCCATATTAGTAAAAAATTAGTTGTTTTTTTTTTTTTAATAAACTCAGTGTTTAAACATGGATGGAAAATTAGTAAAGCTAGTTTTAAAAGTCGTACACAGGTTGACAAATTTTTAAAAAGGATAGAAAAATAGCCACAAAAATACTGAAAATACTAAGCAATAAATAGTTGAGACTGCATTCTTAGAATGGAAAACTCAGCAACTATTTAAAAATAGGATTATGCTGCACTTTAAAGCAGAATTTAAAAAACACTGTTCCTTCTCCTTTCCTCTCCCTTAAGAGTTGAGAAATAGTTACCATGCCAATTCTGTGTAGCTCTCAGAAGGGGAGAAGAAAAAAAAAAAAAACACATAAAAACTGCTACATGTTGGGTTCAAAATAAAACACAATGGCAAGGGAACCAACTCATCTCCAATGACCAGGCAGCCAACCCAGAAATGGCAGTAGACTAGGCATTAAGGAATTTTTAATCCTACATTAATGATAGTGGACCTCATCAGAGATAGTGACAAAACCCCTAAAAAACTTAAGGGGTATTTAATTTGGTACCTAAAGAACAGCAAGGGAGTACGCTGAAACAATCTGAAGTTACAGGAAAGCTTTAAACATTCACACACAAAAGCAGCACTTTATGATTCTTTCTGTTTGTTCACTTATCTTGTTGTTCAGGAGACTCATCTAAAGCAAAGGTACAATGAAATTAACAGACTAAACCCACAGTTGTAAGCTATTTCTGGATAGCAGGATTTCCTTACACTATTAAAATCTGAGGACCCCCAGAGGCCTTTTAAAATATTTATTCATTTAAAAATGTAATAAGCAGCCCTACATGTTAACAAAGAAGTTATAAAAAGACTATCTCCCCTCCCTCCAAAATTAGTGTGAAGAATGCCATTTCAGTTCAGTTCAGTCACTCAGTCGTGTCCAACTCTTTGCAACCCCATGAATCGCAGCACACCAGGCCTCCCTGTCCATCACCAACTCCCGAAGTTCACTCAAAGTCACGTCCATCGAGTCAGTGATGCCATCCAGCCGTATCATCCTCTGTCGTACCATTCTCCTCCTGCCCCCAATCCCTCCCAGCATCAGGGTCTTTTCCAATGAGACAACTCTTCGCATGAGGTGGCCAAAGTATTGGAGTTTCAGCTTTAGCATCAGTCCTTCCAAAGAACACCCAGGACTGATCTGCTTTAGAATGGACTGGTTGGATCTCCTTGCAAGAGTCTCCTTGAAGAGTCTTCTCCAACACCACAGTTCAAAAGCATCAATTCTTTGGCACTCAGCTTTCTTCACAGACCAACTCTCACATCCATACATGACCACTGGAAAAACCACAGCCTTGACTAAACGGACCTTTGTTGGCAAACTAATGTCTCTGCTTTTGAATATGCTGTCTAGGTTGGTCATAACTTTCCTTCCAAGGAGTAAGTGTCTTTTAATTTCATGGCTGCAGTCACCATCTGCAGTGATTACACTGCTGCAATCTTTCCAATGTCTCACTTAACAAAAGATGCTGAGATTCTCTCAACTCCTTCTGCAGTCAACATACTACACCATGTTGTGTAGGTTAAATATATGAAGAAATCCAGTCGTACTCAGATATGTGGTTGGGAAGGTAGGAACAGTTTCCAGGTTTTTCAGGTAGTTACAGATATCCCTTTGATACTATTGCAAAACTCAACATGTGACAGTTTCTTACAAGTTTGTGGAATCTGAAACCATTATCAGTTGTCTGTTATATTAAAATCCAGCCTGGGAGTCGAAACTTCTGAGGCCATGTGCTGCAACTACGGAACCAGTATGTATTGGAGCACCAGCTCCAGCACCAGCACCAGCTTCTGTTGTATTGGAGCACCAGCTCCAGCACCAGCACCAGCTTCTGTTGTATTGCAGCACCAGCTCCAATACAGAAGCTACCACAATGAGAAGCCCATGCATCACAACAAGAGTAGCCCCTGCTCACCACAAAAGCCCAAGCAGCAACAAAGACCCAGCAGAGCCAAAATTCAACAAATAAATAAATAAAATTACATACACTGAAAAAACCTACTGCTCTTACACTTCAGCTTATGCACAATTCTTTAACATCACAGGTACTGGCCATTTGTAAAATACTGATTCAGTTATGTAGATCTTCCAAATGTTGACACATTTCATTACACAGTATCAAAAATCACTGTCATTAAATATTACTACTGATCTCATCTAAAATTATCTGTAAGTATTCAGAAGTTATCAAGCTCAGGAGATGCACGTTTTCCAACACTTTCTGAGTTTTGCTTGGAAACTTAAATTTTATCAAGAGCAACAAACACTGTCCAATGCAATAACAGATTCACTGTTTATTTGAGAAAATGTCTGCCAAATATTCAAGTCTCAACAGTCTGTCAGTACAGGGGGCTTCCCTGTTGGCTCAGATGGTAAAGAATCTGCCTCCAATGCAAGAGACACAGGAGACATGGGTTCAATCCCTGGGCCAGGAAGAGCCCCTGGAGGAGGGCACGGCAATCCACTTGAGTATTCTTGCCTGGAGAATTCCATGGACAGAGGAACCTGGTAGGCTACAGTCCATGGAGTCACAAAGAGTCGGACATGACTGAGCAACTAACACACACATAGCTCTTTCTAGTAAAAATGATGTCCCCCAAAAGCAGCTAGTTAGTTCATCTTGAAACTCAAACTGCACTCACTAATGCTTTTCCTCCAACCACTGTATTCTGGTTTACAACACTTCAGGTGTACTTTCCATTTTGCCACACAGAATGTTCAACACGTGTACTCAAGAGTCAAGACTTTCAATAGTAGAGATTTGACAAAATCCATTTTTACTGCTTCATCAAAGACATTAAGTAAAATGTGCATTTTCAAATGGCTGATACATGCAATGAAGATGACTGTGGTGGTACTGTTACCACCCTTTGGTGCCAAGGCCTTAATACAGGCTAAGAAGTCAGCAGATTGACCCACCACTGCTTTTGTATCATTGGCGCAAATGTCAACATAATGAAAAAGGCAAATAGTGTCTTAGTATGATTATGAAAATAGTTTTAACTTCAGAGACCTTTAGAAAGAGAGGCTGCCAAACCACACTTCAAAATGGAATAAATGACCACTGTTTTGACAATGCACCAATGTACAAGGACATACATTACATGTTCTAGCTTAAGAATTCCATTAGCAGAAAATTCAGTAAATCTCCAAGTTGGATTCAATTACTTCAAAACAATAATCTGCTAGGCATTATAAATTAACTCTAAACCAGTCACATTCCAACAATCTCAAACACCTTCACCTTAACTAAAAGGAGCTCAAGTTTTTAAGTAAATAAACTTACATTAGGGAAATCTAAAGTTTTGAGGTGAGAATCCTAGCTCCACCACCTGCTTAAGGATACAGTTAGTAAATTAACCTTTCCGGCCTGTTTCCTGTCTCTGTGGAAAAACAACAGCATCTATGTATTTCACAGACTACTAACATACATAAAGCACCTACAACGACACGCGGCACATAATTAAGAGATCTGATTTATGTATGACCAGGCCTTTACTTCTCTTTCCTTCTACTAAGGGAGCAACTTGCAAACCTGTGATTACTCAATTTTAATTTCCATTATCACCCAAGAGAAGGGAAAAAAGTCGACAGTTGAGGGCATTAGCTAAAATATCTATTTACGACCCTTTCGTTTTCCTATTTAACAACATAAGAAGCTTAAAATAAAGTTTACCCTTCTCCCTGCAACTCAACTAAACTGGGCAAATACAGATATATAAACACAAAATATATGGCAATCTTTTTTTTTTTTTTACTGATTTAATAAAATTAATTCTTTGCTTCAATCTCTCATCATTCTGCTTATTCCACAATTTTCAAGAATTTTAAAGTATAGTTCACTAAAAGAGAGTACTGAGAAAAACCTAAGTGTCATTTTTGGTTTATAGGCTGAGACAATCAACACCATTACTTCGTTTTTCCTTTTTTAAACCAATAAAGGAGTACAAAAAAACTCCTTAGTACCTTAGGAGAAAACAAGGATACTGCCTACTACTAGAGAAATACAGTCATCCATGTTGTTTAATGGGCAAAGTGACTACTCTATGCAATGGCACTGCATTAGTACCAGACTTCTGTCAGCAGTAATGCTAGTGTTAAGAGAAAGTTGTTGTCACGTGTGTTACAAAGTGAAAATGTTAAGACCTTCACCCCGAGTCATTAAGTTCTGGAATACAGCCGATGTGCCAATACTCTAAAATTTGCAAAAAACTAGGTTCTACTAGTTTTTTCTACTAACTGACCCTAGTGCGTAAATCTAACACGCATACTACTCTAAGAAACATAGAACACAAATGATGTTAAGTTCTGTGATACTATAGCATTAAACATGCTGAATGGATTTAAAACTGTGAAATTCTGTGATGTCCCAAAGACTGTTTCTTAAATTTTATTTACTTCATTACTTGGGGAGTATTTAGATTCTCCCACTGCAAATTTTTTTCCCAAGAACTAGTCCACAAGTCTAAGTCCAAAAATAAACAGGAAGCAGTGTTGAAAAGACGCAATACATTTGGATCCAAGTTTCACTGGCTCATGTAGGAAAATCATACCCTAAAATAATACCCTATGAAAGAAAGTTTAAGATTGTCAAACTTGGAGATGAGAAAAATTACACTTAATGAAAATAATAAAAATTCATTATTTAATATTCAATATTAAATAGTGAAAATCTGCATCAAAATAATTAAAATAAGCATATTGGTTAAATTTTTATTTTTTTTTACTCAAAATTACACACTTCAGATTGCCCACGTGTATCTGAATTTTTAACAATCCTATGTTCACAAGTCAAATTTGAACAAATTAACGAATTAGAATTGTCACTGCAAAAAATCATTAGGAAAAATTCCTTACTGTTTCACATTAAAATGATGAACTTTATTTTCAAGTTTGTTGAATCTAGATTTTAAAAACAAAACCAATGGTATTTCTATTACTAAATAATAAGAGCTGGGAAGGAGTCAAGAGATCCACAGCACCAGCCACATGTCAATGTTGGGTGATGAGAGTTCATCACACTATTCCATCCATCTACTTCCTGTAATGTTCAAAATCTCCACAATGAAGTATTTTAAAAACATTTTTTAAAGAACTAGGCAAATTATAAAGGAGGCAATCATTAGCTTCAGAGAAAATAAAGGGATGCACAAAAAGTGAGCAACATCGCAGAGTAGTGTTGGCTCAGGAATGAATTATTTGCATCCTCCTGACAATGCAAGCACTGATTTCTAATTTGACCATAACACGTGATGCAGCACTGGGGCAAGGGGACAACCACATCAACAGCTAAATCTTCATCTACCAGGGAAGGAAGTCAATCAGAAATGTTTAAAATCAATGAGAAACAGAAATATCATTTTATTTACCAAACAAAATGTAATTAAGCCCAATGGAATACAGCTAGAAGAGTTCAATACAACTGCCCTTAGGAGAGGGACTAGAGAGGATATGAGACAGAGTGTGGAAGGGACTGTCGTTTTTCATTCAAATCCTTCAGTACAGTATTGGATTTTTTAGAAACCTTTTTTACTGTGAAGTCTACTAAATATAGAAAATTAAAATTAATCAATTATTACGAACATCTGTACAACCATCATTCAGGTCAATTCACCATCCCACTTATACATACATATTCTTTGACTCCACTCATACAGAGTTCAAAAACACACACACCATTTTCCTCACTTTGGCTGGTAAGTTTTTAGTTGCCTTTAAAGACAACTGCCCAGTTTCCTACTCTCCCTTACTCCCCATAAATGTTCAAGTAATAACAAGAGCTAAACCCTTACTATGTGCTAGGTTTCTTTTCTAGGAACATTAGCTTATTTAATCATCAAAACAACATCATAGGACACATTTTACTGTCATCCTCGTTTTACAGAGGGGAAAACAGGTATAAAGAGGCTGAGTTAACTGGCCCAGGACCACACAGCTATCAGGCAACTGGGTAGTATTCCAACCATGCAGCCTAGCACTAGAGTCTGTGCTCAAACTACTATCTCATAAGAGAACAGCTATCAACAAAGGAAAAACTTAAAGCAGAAGATATGATAAAATGTAGTTAAAGCTACCATGAAGGCTAAAATAAAAACTACATGACATGAGACTATGTGAGTGCTAGGGGTTTTAGTGCCGCATCCTTCTCCAAGACAAGCAGCTACATCAAAGGTAAACTACTTGAAGTGCCTGAAGAGCACAGGGCACAGAATAAGCACCCCAACACTGGCTGTAAACATTCTGAAGGGCTTACTTGGACCAAAGGACAATAAGAGAATATGATCAAATGTCAAAATTCTGTCTCAGTTCTGAAATCTGACAGTCGCTCAGTCCTGTCTGACTCTTAGCAACCCCATGGACTATAGTCCTCCAGGCTCCCCTGTCCATGGGATTCTCCAGGGAACAATACTGGAGTGGGTAGCCATTCGCTTCTCCAGGGGAATCTTCGCAACCCAGGGATCGAACCTGAGTCCCCCGCATGGCAGGCAGATTCTTTACCAAATGACCTATCAGGGAAGTCCCCCTGAAATGTTCTGAAATGTACTTAAGGAAAAATCCTGAGCCCTGAGTAACCAAGACCACTGTCTTCTTTTTAAATTAAGGCCCCCAGAGAATCCAACATCTCAACCAACTTAACTTACCAGTAGTAACAACATGAGGCTGTCTCTTTTCTAAGACATCTTTGAGAATTAACAAGATTAGAGGACCAGGAACAACAGAAATCACCTAATCCAGTTCTGTTTTCTAAAGGCTAAGCATACTGGAACCCAGAGTGACATATACTAGCCTGTTACTAGGACAGAAACTCAAGGTCGCCTCACTTCTTCCTATTATACGGCTATATGTGTATCATCAATCCACTTAAAAAGCTGCCAAGTAAAAAGTATGTCTCAATCATCGTATCTTTCATCCATATTTGTCCTCCTTCATAACCCCGTAACAGTACATTTTTATCCCTCCATTCAATAAACACTGAACACCTACCGGTTCCAGGCTTTGTTCTAAGCATAGCAGTTTTTATGTAGAAAGTCCCACATAGAGGACAAAGATACAGCAGTCCTGCACTAAGCTTATAGAGCAACAGTGAAGGATGGGATTAATATCTAAATATTATAGGTACCAAGTGCTAAGAAGGACGATTTTAAATATTTCTGGAAACGGGAGATGAGTATAAGGGTTACAGACGTGACGTGAAGGATGAATATGATTCTGATAAGAGAAGAGTGGGAGGAGTGTCAGGCATTCCAAGGGTCTTCCCGCGCAAAAAAGAAAAACAAAAACAAAACGAAGACCTCAAAATAAGTACAGGGCTTGTCTGAAGAACAGTATCCATTCACCTGGACAGTAAAACATGTTGGCAAAGAACAAAGAAGTAGGAGTCATATTGGTGAGAAGTCTCACCTCACATTCTAGGCTAAAATATCATTCATAATCCTGTGGATACAGTGACCACTACAAATGTCTAAGGAAAATAAACTTGGGCAGCATTTAAGATTAACTTAGAAGCAAAACATTTAACAAGAAGCAAGGAATCATTTAGGAAGTTACAGCAATCCTGATGAGAAATACTGAGAACCTTAACCAAGGTGAAAGTGGGCATGGAAAGAAGATTAAAGCATTACAGAGGTAAAAAGGGCATGCCATGACAGCTGACTGTGTGTAGGAGGAAAAGACAATTTGGAGCCTTCGATGGAAAAGAACTTGGGATGTATCGTTAACAGAAAGCAGGCAAGCCAAAGACTGAGCCAGATGTAATCATTTACAGATCACACTCTGAAGCCAGGGGAAAATGTACTAATCTTTTTTTATTTCAGAAAAATAAACCTTTTCTTAGTAAAATAAACATATCAGACTATAGTATGCAAACTACAGTATGCAAAAATACCCAAATTAAAGCTATGTATTTTGAAAATTGAGTGCTTTTTATACTTACTACATTTGTATGGACACAGGTACTAGAATAAATCATGTTTTTATTAAAATAATACATACCACACTTCAGCATGTTAAAATGCCAAGAGTATACTGTGTGTAAAAGTAACACTTAACAACCTCATATGAAAATTATGTAATGCATCAGTAGCAAAATGCAGCTATTAAGTATAAGCAGAAGAAAACTCCTACTGATCCATCATATATGTCACAAACTATCATTTGGTTCAGTTAGGTAAGTTTGAAATCATCAATTTCTTCTGATTAAATAAAATTCATGTGGTCTTTGCCTGTTTAACAAGCAAACTATGAACTCCTTCAGGGCAGGGTTTATATTCTAGACACATTGGATTCCTAGGGTGTTTAGGACCTGCAGATCTCTGATAAAGGGAATAAATGGAAATCAACAAAGGATGTTTTTCAAGGATCCAGGACTTTCATAACTTGGTGGGTATTACACAACAGCACAGAACTAATGATCCAATATTTGAGTGCCTACTGTTCAACAGGTAATGGAGTTACAAAATGAGTAACACATGACTCCTCCCTTGAACTTAGGATTTCTTTCTCTGGACAAGCTGAATGCCACAGGCTTCACCAGAAAACCTTGATTTGCACTATTTGTATGACCAGCAGTGAGTCTCGACTCCTTTAAGCTTCCAGTTTCTCATCTGCAAAACGGATGAGGATTCAAGAGAAGGAAACGTGAGAGCGCTGTCTCAGAAGTGCCATGGTAGCCAGCTGGCTCCCCCACACGGCTCCACAAACTCTGATCAGGTACTTAATCAAGAATGACACTGACACGAGCAAATCCAAGCATTCAACTGGCTCAACACAAGGCCATCATCCTACCATCACCTGGAAAAACTGTCAGAACAAACGGTACACTGACAGGAGGTCAGAAATAGGACCTTATTATGAGGACAATACAATCTAGAGAATTTATAAATTTTCACTAGACAGACTTTTGAAAAGTACCTATTTTAATTTATCTGAGTTTTAGACAATTCCTACTGTAATTCAAGACACAAAATACTATTAAAATTCATACCTTAATATTTCTGAACAATGACGTAATACAACTACTCTAAGAAAAATGTCTCCTCCGTCTAAGACCATCTCAAATGCCATCAAAAATCAAAAATCTTGAAGTTTCAAAAATTGAGAATTCTGAAATATGCTAATAAACAAATCTGGGGGGGAAATAAATACTTAAGAAATTCAACTGATCAAATCCAGTTTCTAAGACTACAGAAGACATGCTCTATATCCATTACACTGTCTTTTCTTATCCACCTAAATTAACCTTTAAAAGACAATTAAAGGCATCATTTGAGCCAGCACTTCTTCACAGAATATGCCAATTTCAACACCACACTCTCAAAGTAGGCAAGTTAAAAAAAAAAAAAAAACTAAAAACGCCCCTTAAAAATGAAAGATGCTATCAAGAATATTTCTGAGCTAAATGCTGATGGCATCTATTTCAACTATCTAAAAATACAGTGTATAACCATGAAAATGTATCATCATTTATTGGTACATGAAATTTACACAGCAAAGACACTTTTACCATATGGACCTTAGACTCTTCTTGTGACAGTTTTATATACATCATTATCTAGTGCTCCTTATTTTATTCAGGAAAAAAAAATAAAACACACATAAACAATAAAATATTTTAAGACTATCTTTTAAAACTGTTCTCCCACTGCTTGGACAACAAACATAAAACGTTCTTAAACTATTACAGACTCAGCTGCAAGGAAGCCCTTCAGCAACTGAGATTTTGAAAAGATTCTATATCCAAATTCTGCATTATTAAAAGCTCTCTTACCTTCTGCTACATCATCGTCTACTGCTCCTTTCACCTGAGAAAAACACCACTGAATATCATTCCCTCCTCCAGCTCCTGGAAAAAGAAAACATACCAATTAAAACTGAGTTCTGCTCATGTTTACTCTCGTAAACACAGTGATGGTATCCATGGCTGGCATGAGACTAACCGCCTGGTACTACCCACAGATACAACCACCACCTCAGAGCACTAATTTGGAAAAAGGTTAGTCCCCAATAGTTGGTATTGTGTTCAAAAGAGAGAGATTCCAGGTCTGAAATATTTATTGTCCATGTACTATCATCACCACTGTACATGAGTGCAAAACTTTCCTTCCAGTTTTCCTTCCCCTCAAATACAGTAAAAGCCTCACTTCAAGCAAGACCTACCAGAAAAACGTAAATACCAAAAGTCAGAGTTTTTCTTTAAGGGTACAAAAGCCTGCAGAAGAGTTAATAAGGTTAAGCTACCATAAAACACCGAACGAAGAGAAAACTTCAGGAACATTACTGCCTGGGTGAGGAGCAGTGATTCATATGAACCCTATCACCACAGGCGCACATACAGCAAACACAACCTCACCACCCATTTCTTGCAGTTCATTACCAGCAAATCACTGGCTCCAGACTGAGAGGAAGAGAAACTGAATTGAATGCTGAAGGGACTGCCACAGGAAGCTTGTTTCCCCTCCCTTTCACCTAATCCCTCAGAAGCCAAAGGACCTTGCAAAGAATTGAATTCTGCTCATTTGTCATCATCTTGTGCAAAACAACTGTAATTTCACATTAATTATTCAACGAGGCCAAAAAGCAACTTATTCACAGCAAACCTTAAGTCGATCCAACGTGTTAACTTTTTTACAGACTTAATGATCTGTCTAAATATTGATGAAAGCACAGAAAACTGGTTTAGTCCCTAAATGTTTCTATGTCACTTTCAAGCACGGAGAGGGAAATGTCCTGGATCTATCAAGAAACTGGATCGGGATCTAGAATTGATTCTATTAGATGAATGAAGATATTCAGCAACATCAAAATGTACAAAAATAATCCTCGAAGCAATTGCCTTTCTCCCCCTTCACCTCCATTCTTTGCTAAATATTCCAACCTGGTTTTCTCTCTGCATCTTTTTCCCCCTCCAAGCTTTTACCTAAATCTCTCTTCCGTTGGCTATTTATATCTCTGAACTCCACAACTATTTTAACTAACTCCATGAAACCCTTTTGGGAAAAGGACATCTGCACAAAAGCTAACATGCAAAACGTAAGTTTAAATTACATTTTCCACGCAACTTGCTGTAGTAGAGGCCTTGCACTCTTTGGATGTAAAGGGTAAGAAACCAAAGGCAGAATGGTTCCAGACCCTCCAAAAAATTCAGGCTTACAGTCTCAAAAATATACGTACCCACAGTGGAAAGAAATACACTATGTCCCCATTGTATTTTAACTTGTAAAGCACTCTTCCTTCTCGGTGCAAAATAGATTTATTCGTAAAAACACCGGAGAAGGCTTGCAGAAGGGAGAAAAATAGGAACTACCGGAAGGAAGAGCCGCAAAAAAGCCCCCCGGGGG
>NW_011494713.1:6193517-6195870 GCF_000754665.1 Bison bison bison
GGGGAGCGGCCCGGCGGGCTCCTGGCCCCGCCCGCCCCGCCCGCCCCGCCCGCTGCGTCCCAGCCGGCCGGGCCCGCGCGTTTCTGGTCCCTGGCTGTAACCCTTCCTGTGCTCGCTTCCGTACCAGTCCGAGGTCCTGCTGCGCTTCGGTGCCCACACCTTCGCGTCAGTGCCTGCACTCTGGGGCAGGCTCAGTGGTCCAGTTAACGTGCTCGCTCGTAAGAGTTGATGGGGTCCTGTGTCTTTTTAGATAATACTCGTACTGTATTGCTACTTAAAATAATGACTATCGGGCAGCCCCGAGACCAATAAAATACAGGGACGGTGGTGCAGACTCGCTGCTCAGCCAAGGTGAAAGTTCGCGAATCTGAGAAGGACGTGGCTGGGCGGGTGCCATTTGGGTGAATTAAATTACCTTCTCTTGGGCCCGGGAACGAATGCGAGAGCCCTTGATAAGTGAAGGCAGTTGAGAATGGTTTCAAAAAGAAAAACTGAGTTTGTTAGTAGATTATGGTCGAAAAGGTGACCCAGATCTGTTCCTCCAAAAGTGCAGAAACAGTAGTTAAGTGCTGGGCTCTGAAACCACGCAGCAGATCCTGACTCCATGCAGGAAATGAGGGTAACAATCCTACCTTATAGGATTGTTTCCAAGATTAGATTATTTGAGTACGTGATAAACGTGAGCTGCCAGTATTATTAGATTTGTATTGAGAGCATCTTCAGTGGAGTTAGAAGGTTTAAGAATAAAAATAAACTGGAAACACCCCTCATCAGCCCAGAGAGGATGCGTACTTCTTTAAAAGATGCGCTAATGATGCATGCAGCCCCTAAAAACATACATATTACATATTTCAGTCTCTGCAATACTCCAACAGAATAGAGAATCACGATTTCCACATAAGAAACACCTCGAAAAACATCCAGGATTTGACTTTAAGGCAGAAAGGGGTGATAAGGCATTCAGAGACCAAAGAAAAGTTTATGATTATTTGCACCTCCTCTACAATATTTCCACTTTCTGCCTAATTATTCTTTTTTGGGGCTCGGGGGGATGGCTGTACTGGGTCTTCCTTGCTGCTGGGACTTTCCTCTAGTTGCGGGAGTGGGGACTACTCTCTAGTTGCCGAGCTTGGGCTTCTCTTTGCTGTGGCTTATCTTGTGGAGCACTAGCTCTAGGGAGCCCTGGGCTTCAGCAGTTGTGGCTCTGGGCTCTAGAGCACAAGCTCAATAGTTGTGGCTCACAGGCTTAGTTGCTCCAGGGCATGTGGAATCCTCCCAGATAAGGGATCAAACCTGTGTCTCCTGTTTTGGCAGGCCTACAGTTTACCACTGAGCCACCAGGAAAGCCCACTGCCTGATTCATTGATCTGCAGAGGAGTTTGATAGTAAACTGTTAGTCGTTCAGTTGTGTCCCAACTCTTCTTTGCAACTCCATGGACTATAACCATGCCAGGCTCCTCTGTCCATAGGGTTCTCCAGGTAAGATTACTGGACAGGGGAGCTTCCTGTCCCAGAGATTGAACCTGGGTCTCCTGAATTGCAGGCGGATTCTTTACCATCTTAGCAAAACGCAAATTTAAAAATCCCTCTAGATGGAACAGTTGCAGTGTTGTATTATGTCTCCATTTCTACATTAGTATTTCTTGCTTAACCAATGAACAAACCCAAACTAAAAATCCACCCTGTATATCTTTCAGCTACCTAAAAGATACAAAAATTCAATGCAGTGTGTCATCTTGATTGTTTTAGGTACAGTTAATCTTCAGTTCCAGGATCATTTGTTCCCATTTCTTTGTGATCAGTTCTTGGAATTGTGGCAGCTCGTCCTGGGTATACTCTGGTTATCAAGTAGTTAATGTCTCCACATGGTGTTTGAATATCTATAAGACAGCTTACAGGCTATGGCTCAGAATATTATCTATGGCCCTTCAGAAAGAACTAAAAGTCCTTAACTATGCTTAATGAGTACGTTATTCTTATTTAGTCTCCTTTGATTGTTTTCTTTTGTTTCCCTATTTCTCAGGTCTCTGATTAAATTTATTCTTTGACTAAAGTTTTCCACAGACAAAAGACAGGTTGAGGACTCGGGGAATGGAAGGGATGTGGCAAGGACCATAGGATCCTGCTCCCTTTCACCTTCAGCTGTGTTAGGTGTCCTTCTGAAACAGTCTCATAAAATCTAATGCACTTCTCTCTTACTTGATTATGTTCAGTTCAGTTCAGTCGCTCAGTCGTGTCTGACTTTGCTGCAGCACGCCAGGCCTCCCTGTCCATCACCAACTCCTGGAGTTTACCCAAACTCATGTCCATCGAGTCAGTGATGCCATCCAGCCATCTCATCCTCCATCGTTCC
>NW_011494713.1:6196018-6205302 GCF_000754665.1 Bison bison bison
CTAACTCACATCCATACATGACCACTGGAAAAACCATAGCCTTGACTAGACGGACCTTTGTTGGCAAAGTAATGTCTCTGCTTTTGAATATGCTATCTAGGTTGGTCATAACTTTCCTTCCAAGGAGTAAGCATCTTGATTATGTTAGAATTACCTAAATATGTGTCTGTTACTAGACTGAGTTCTGTGAGGGCAGGAGATTTGTTTTAATCATCTCCGTATCATCAGCCACATAATTTGTTGGATTGATGGATGAATGAACACATCTCTCTGGTTTAGGAAGAAAAATGGTGACTTGTTGGCTCCTTACTGCTTTGTTGTTGTTGTTGAGTCACTCAGTCATGTCCAACTTTTTTTGACCCCATGGACTGTGGCTCATCTGTCCATGAGATTTCCCAGGTATGAATACTGGAGTAGATTGCCATTTCTTTCTCTAGGGTATCTTCCCTACCCAGAGATCGAACTCATGTCTCCTGCATGGCAGGTGGATTCTTTACTGCTGAACCTCCAGGTCATATCACAAATTGAGTGGGTGTTTTCACTCACCCTTCTTAATCCTGGAAGAAAGAGACATTTTACAAATTATCCTGGTCATACCAATCTACATTTGTTAGGCAGTAATTGGTTAAATATGTAAGTTGCTTATAGGTAGTCATCCCCACTACTTCCAGTGGTCCTATGTCCCTGAATACATATTACCCAAGAGAATCCCATAGGGCACCGTTCCCTCACTCACATGAACCATATGCTATTATGCAAGCATTTTTCCATGTGAGCCTGAGCCAGAACATCAACAACTGACCACATGTAAGATGTACAAAGTAATAGTTGCCAGCAGAACTGGGTTTGGCTTAGTTACACCAAGAGGAAAATTCCCTCTGGGTTTTCCTGAGGGGGTCCTACAAAGACTGTAAGGCCTGGACATGTTTTGCTTACAATCTGAACTGAAAGACTCAAAGGACAACCACAGTCTCACCAGTAGGACACAGATAACAAGACTTATCTGTGGGTTTTTGCAAGACGGCTTTTTAAAGAATTATGTGATGAGGGGAGAATCACTTGAAAGTTGTTCTTTTCCTAGGAGTTAAGATGAACACAAACTTCCTCCTCAGCAAATAGAAGTGGCACTATTTAGATGCTCCTTTCCTCTAGGCGATTAGGACTGAGGGTGTCTAGGAAAGATCATCAACTCAAAGGTGAGAAGAGAGGTCCCTGGGAATTCCCTGGCTGTCCAGTGGTTAAGATTCCTCTGCAGAGGGCACAGGTCTGATCCCTGGTTGGAAAGATCCTGCATGCCATGCAGTGTGGCCAAAAAATAAATAAATAAAAATGAAAGAGAGAGGTTCCTGATTAGAAAATGATTTGGTTTAGGAACTGTATTCAATATCCTGTGATAAACTATAATGGTAAAATATGAAAAAGTATATATGTGCTTAGCTGAATCACTTTGCTGTACAACAGAAATTAACACATTAGAAATCAACTATGTTTGAATAAAATGAATTTAAGAAAAATAATATGGTTTAAAATTCTGGCATACCCATCAGGGTCATGCTTTCTGATATGGAACAGGTTCAAGGACTTTACAGGGAATATTGTAAGTGGTGCGTATGTTCAGACTCTCAGTCACGACGGACTCTTTGCAACCCCATGGACTATAGCCCGCCAGGCTCCTCTGTCATGGAATTCCCCAGGCAAGAATATTGGAGTGGGCTGCCATTTTCTCCTCCAGGGAATCTTCCAGACGCAGGGATCAAACCCCAGTCTCTTATATCTTCTATATTGGCAGGCAGATTCTTTACCTCTAGCATTACCTGGAAAGCCCATTACAAGCAGATGTCAGCATTTTTTTACGTAATTTCTTAATATTTACAAATTTGGCCTGAAAGACAGTTTCCCAAAACTATTCATTCCACAATATTCAAGATGTAGAACTCAGTGTCAAGATGCCCTCCAGTGTTCATTTTGTCTTTGCTTAGGAACTTCCAATTAACCAAAAACTAAAATCTATTCTATTTTTAGATAGCTATAATCACTAAGTCATTCTTCCCTATATTGTACAGAAATGTATTAATACCTCACTGCAGCTTTATTCTGCAAACTCTGGCCCTCCCACAGGGGACCTCTTCAACATGAACACAAATATGGTTTAGATACTGGAATAGAACTACATCTCCCACATTTTCTCTTTTCCACAATAATCGACTTGACTTCTTCAAAGCTTCCTTCCTTTATCCAGATTTGGTCTATGTATCAGTGCATTATCTCAGTCAATATCCTCTGTATAAAATCTAATTATTCCAAATGTATCATACAGAGATGCTCAGAAATAAATATAACAATTCAGGCCCAACAATTACCCATTTGAGTAAAACCGTTACCTGCCCTCTTCTGTGCAAACTCTATTTCCATTAGTATTGCCAGGAGTCCACTGGACTTGATAATCAAATATTGTCATTTGGGGAACTTTCCTGGTGGTTAAGATTAACTTTCCTGGTTAAGATTTTACCTTCCAATGCAGGGAGTATGGGTTTGATTCCCAGATTGGGGAACTAAGATTCCACATGCCTCACAGCCAAAAACTAAAACATGAAACAGAAGCCATACTGTAACAAAGTCAGAAGAGACTTAAAAAAATAGCCCACATCAAAAAGTCTTTAAAAAAATATTGTGATCTAGGCCCTTTTACATGCATAGGTGTTAATACACAACTCCTTAATCTTTCTTCCCAATGGCTCATCTTTTGGATTGATACGTATTCTCTGGAACATAGTAGGAACTTGATAAATATTTGAATAAATAAATAGAAAGTTTTATCTTTTTCTCCTTCATAAGTGATACCTTAAAAAATATTTTATTTATTTATTTGGCTGCTGCCAGGTCTTCGTTGAGGCTCACAGAATTTCTAGCTGTGGCATGTGGGACCGGGGCTTGAATCCGGGCCCCCTGCACTGGGAGCTTGGAGACTTATCCTCTGGACTACCAGGGAAGTTCCTATAATTGAGATTTTATTGGTAATAGTTTGGTGATCAATTCATAGAAATGACAATTAATTTGTACAGAAAGTCTAAAAAGCCATGTAGTTGTAATTCTTTCGAGAGAATTATTCCAAAGATTTTTCACCTTAAGATTTGGTGACAAAATGTTTTTTAAAAGAGGATATCAAGGAATTTCCTGGCAGTCTGGTGATTCAGTTCAGTTCAGTTCAGTTCAGTTGATCAATTGTGTCCGACTCTTTGTGATCCCATGGACTGCAGCACGCCAGGCTTCCCTGTCCATCACCAACTCCTGGAGCTTGCTCAAACTCATGTCCATCAAGTCAGTGATGGCCATCCAACCACCTTGTCCTCTGTTGTCCCCTTCTCCTTTTGTCTTCAATCTTTCCCAGCATCAGGGTCTTTTCCAAAGAGTCGGTTCTTCGCATCAGGTGGCCAGAGTCCGGTGGTTAGGGCTCCACAATTCTACTGCAGAGGGCATGGGTTTGATCCCTGGTTGGGGAACTAAGATCCCAGCAGCTGCCTGGTGCAGGCAAAAAAAAAAAAAGATTTCAAATATGTTGTCTTAAGGCATTTATAAGTTATTATATCCAGAGCCCTGTGATTTCATGATTATCAGTCACATTACATGCTCAAAAATTTGTACATTACACATTAACAAATTATTACCAAAAAGTGGACTACCACAACCAAAGATAATATAGCTGGCTCATATATCTAACAGGGTAAGCCTCTTAGAAAGAGAGCTTCCAGGCTCCAACTCCAAATATTTTGATTTACTAGGTCTCTTAAGAAGCTTCCAACCATACAATCCACCAACCCCATTTCTGAGTATATATCCAAGGGGAATTAAATTAATTAAAGAAATATCTGTGCTATCAAGTTCATTGCAACCTTATTCATAATAGCCAAACTCCAAAACAAATCTTAGAGTCTGTCAACAGAAGAATGAATTTTTAAAATATGATATGTATATAGGAATATCATTCAGCCTTGAAAAAGAGATCCTGCCATTGGAAGCAATACAGATGAAACTGGAGGACATTATACTAAGTGAAAAGCCAGGTGCAGAAAGAAAATACTGCATGATGTCAATTATATGTAAATCTAAAACTTTGAGTCAAACTCACAGAAGCAGAGAGTATAATGGTGATTGCCAGGGGCTAGAGGGAAAAGGGAAGAAGGCAATGGCACCCCACTCCTGTACTCTTGCCTGGAAATCCCATGGATGGAGGAGCCTGGAAGGCTGCAGTCCATGGGGTCACTGAGGGTCGGACACGACTGAGCGACTTCACTTTCACTTTTATGCATTGGAGAAGGAAATGGCAACCCACTCCAGTGTTCTTGCCTGGAGAATCCCGGGGACGGCGGAGCCTGGTGGGCTGCTGTCTATGGGGTCACACAGAGTCAGACACAACTGAAGTGACTTAGCAGCAGCAGCAGCTGCAGAGGCAAAGAGGAATAGGGAGATGTTAGTCAAAGGGTACAAAGTTGCAGTTATATAGGATGAATGAGTTCTGGAGATCTAATGTACAGCATGACGACTGTAGTTAATAATATATTTAGGGACTTCCCCTGGTGGTCCAGGGGTTAACACTCTGCACTTCCACTACAGGGGGCACAGGTATGATCGATTCCTGGTCCAGGAACTGCTATAAGATCCCAGATGCCATGATATTTTTTGGTATGGCCAAAAAAAAAATTTTGCCGAGACAGTAGATTTCAGATGCGCTCATCACACACACACAGACACACACACACCCCAGTAACTATGTGAGGCAATGGATACATTAGCTAGATTGTAGTAATTGTTTCATTCTTTGTGTATAAAATACCATAGTGTATACCTTACATATATACAGTTTTTATCAATCAGTCAATCCTCTAGGTGAATCTGATGTGCAGTCAAATTTGAGAATCACTGATTTAGTATATCCACACTTTTGATCAACATGCTATAAAGTGTCTGATGGAAATCATTAATAGCAAATGTTGAAGGTCAGGCTTCTTACAGCAGAAGTACAAAGCAGTGTTCCTCTACCTGTTTTCCACAAGATTTTAAATATTCTATGGGAAAAAAAGGATTCTATGGTCAAAAACGTTGGGGAACATGAGATATAAATGGGTTCTTTACTGCGTGATTTTTTAAATATACAGTTGACCCTTGAGCAACTGGGTTAGAGGTGCCCACTCTCTACACAGCTGAAAATCTGCCTTTAGCCTGTAGTCGGCCCTCTGCAAATGCATCTCCTCCCATCTGAGTTTCCAAGCCATGGACTCAACCAATCACAGATTGTGCTGTACTGTAGTATTTACTATTGAAAAAAAATCTGCCAATTAGTGAAGCAGTGCAGTTCAAACGTGTGTTATTCAGGGGTCAACAGTACATTGTGAATCCTCAGCAGAAAAGATCTAACTTGAAACATCACCAAACTTAGGGGACAAGAGACTTTGATCCATGAGCCAGAGTTATTTGAGTATAATCATTCAATAGTGAAGTAACTTAAATGAAGAACCTAAACTCACATTTCTCCATATTTTCTTATAAGTAAAAAAATATTTCACTGCTATTCCTTCCTTCCTTTTTCCCCCCTTTTTTATCTTGCCCTAAAAGTACTCTGATGTTCCTTCACTCATTGCTGTGGTTGCTTACACTGGCTTTTAAGAGCTGATTGTTAAAATTTTCAGGAGTTTTGTGAGCTGGTTGTTAAAAAAAGAAAAACAGCCATTATTAAAAATAAATTAGATGGACTTCCCTGGTGGTCCAGTGGTTAAGACTCCAAGCTTCCCCTGTAGGGGGCGTGGGTTCGATCCCTGGTCAGGGAACTAACAAACATCCTGGATGCCTCTTGGAGTGGCCAAAAATAAATAAATAAATAATAAAACTTTACAATTAAATCACGTAAGTTATAAACGATGGTAGTAAGTAATAAGTATTCAAATGTCATCATTTCCTAATTTTTCTACTACATCTTACTATTTACTAGGCTTATTTATGTCTATTGTATTTGAAGGGAACTGGAAACTGGCCTTGATGGGAACATTTACACCTCAGAAATAAACAAATGCTAGGGTTCCCTCCATCCCACATCAGAAAGTCGGAAAAAGTTGCTAAACATTTACTGGCACACCACTGTCCATCCACTGGGCAGCAACGTTCCTACATAAGTAAATCTCTGTCTGACAGAGATTATTCTGCTTTCCTTCCTAATTGGCGTATTTTTATCCCAAAGTGTTTCATTGCATTGATGTATTTCAGTTATGATGAGCCTCATCTCCATAATAAGTCTGAACTTTATATTTTAAAATTCCAATTTTAGGGGAGTTCCCTGGTGGTCCTGTGGTTAAAACTCTACGCTCTCACTGCTGGGATCCTAGGTTCCACCTCTGGTCGGGTAACTAAGATCCCACAAGCCACTCCAAGCAGCCAAAAAAAATTTCAGTTTTAAGATGTTTACTAAAACAAGCCTATACATTGGGTATGAATCTTTTTCCTATCTAGATGGCAAAATAGTGATGTTTGAACATGTGTGGTCATGAATAAAGATGACTAAACAACATCGAAAGGTATCAATGCTTACAAATTGACGTTGTTTTTGAGTTGCAATAAAGGTTGATTTGGACATGCTTGAAGCTGTTACTTATTCGTTTCTAACCCTCTTGCCAGTCAGTGTTGCTTCCATAATTTACCCCCAGACATCCATCCACGACCCTGCTCCAACGTTTGATAATGTACTTTAGAACTTACTTAGGTTATTGTTTCTGTGCTTCAACCTCAGTTTGGACATCTGTTATATTAAGTTTATTGTTAATACATTGCCATTATCCTGTCCTATGCATATCTAACTCAGAGCATTCTGTAGTTAAGTCATAAGAAATTCTTGAGTGCTAATTGTTCTTCCGAGCCCTCTGGCAGGAGAATTGGCATTGTCCTTCATCCTTGATAGCTCAGTTGGTAAAGAATCTGCCTGCAATGCAGGAGACCCCAGTTCAATTCCTGGGTCAGGAAGATCTGCTGGAGAAGGGATAGGCTACCATTCCAGTATTCTTGGGTTTCCCTTATGGCTCAGCTGGTAAAGAATCCACCTGCAATATGGGAGACCTGAGTTTGATCCCTGGGTTGGGAAAATCCCCTGGAAAAGGGAAAGGCTACCCACTCTAGTATTCTGGCCTGGAGAATTCCATGGACAGTCCATGGGGTCATAAAGAGTCGGACACGACTGAGCTACTTTCACTTTCACTTTTCATCCTTCTACCAGATTCATCAACGACACTGATGAAGCAGCTCTTCCATGAGTTCTTTTAAAAAAAATTTTTTTTATTTACTTATTTTTGGCTGTGCTGGCTCTTCATTGTTGCACATGAGCTTTCTCTAGTTGCAGTGAGTGGTGGGATTATCCTCTAGTTGAGGCATGGGGGCTCTGTAGTTATGGTGCTCGGGCTTAGCTGCCCGAGTCATGAGTAATCTTCCTGGACCAGGGATCAAACCCATTGTTCCCTTCATTGGCTGCTGCTGCTGCTGCTCAGTCATTCAGTTGTGTTTGACTCTTTGTGACCCTATGGATTGTAGCCCCCAGGCTCCTCTGTCCATGGGATATCTCAAGCAAGAATACTGGAGTGGGTTGCCATTTCCTTCTCCAGGAGATTGTCCTGACCCAAGGATCAAACCCATGTCTCTTGCATCTCCTGCACAGGCAGGCAGATTCTTAACCAATGGACCACCAGGGTAGTCCCTGTGAGTTCTTACCTACATATATTTCCTTACTTACACACATTCTTAGCCATGGAACACTCAACCCCAAATCCTAGATCTTTGATGTAGGATGAATAGACTTTTTATTCATCAGTTTCACACTATTTAGATAAGCTATTGGGTCTGATAAGCTATTGGGTAATTACAGTGGCTCAGATGGGAAAGTGTCTGCCTACAATGTGGGAGACCCAGGTTTGATTCCTGGGTCAGGAAGATTTCCTGGAGAAGGAAATGGCAACCCACTCCAGTACTCTTTCCTGGGAAATCCCATGGACGGAGGAGCCTGGTAGACTTCAGTCCATGGGGTCGCAAAGAATTGGACACAACTGAGCAACTTCACTTTCACTTTTCACTTTCATTGGGTCTGATACATTCAAGAACCTGGGGGTTCTCTAATATTGATTACTGAATCCTATTCAACCATATCCAAGTTCAGTCCATGTTGCTTCAAGGCCCTTCAGCAACAGTCAGTTTAATTGTCATCTAACCATCCAGAAAATAGCCTTTGATATTGACACACACATTTGCCAGTGTCCAACCTCAACAATAGCACTCCTGAATTCAAACACTGGTCCAACAATGAGTCTGCCTTAAGCACTGAAAACTCCTAAAGGGTGGGGGGCAAGGATTGCCAATGCAGGTCTTCCTACGTTCACCGTGCAAGTATTTGAGTGAGCTGAAACCCTGCTCATCTCCGCTTTTACCACAATTCAGGTTTCAAACCTCACATTATTATTTATGACAACAAAATCAGCAATAATATCTTGCATTGAACAGCTTTGTCATGTATATTATCTCAAAGATGTTCATAAGATAAATGAGGACACCTTGGGGTTCTAAGAGATAAAGGCATTTGTTATTAAATGCTGACAGCTTGTTTGAGGTCACCCAGCTGGTTAGTGGAGAGGCTGGGAGCTGTGAACCAGTTTTGGGCTCTATCCACTCAATCTAGTGTTTCTCCTGTCATCCCACCCAGCTGCTTATTTCTCTGCTATTTTCCTTGATATCTTATTTTGTCCAGAATACTTACGGAAGATACATCCTCAAATACATACTTTAAAAACAAACTGGGACTTACCTGGTGATCTAGTGGTTAAAGTCTGTGCTCTCAATACAGGGGCCCTGGCTTCGATCCCTGGTCAGAGAATTAGATCCCACATGCCATAGCTAAATTTCCATGTGCTGCAACTAAAACCCAGTTCAGCCAAAACAAACAACAACAAAACACTCAAACTAGAACTGGTCAAGTAAAAATTCCATGAGGGTAACACATATAAACTCTCTCTAGTCTGCCAGGCTCCTCTGTCCCTGGGATTCTCCAAGCAAGAATGCTGGAGTGGATTGCCATTTCCTCTCCAGAGGCTCTTCCTGACCAACCCAGGAATCGAACCTGAGTCTCTTGCATTGCAGGCAAATTCTTTACTGACTGAGCTGTGAGGGAAGCCCCAATGTACATAAACTCACCTATGAAGCTCCAAAATAATAGTCTAATATGAGTGTACCTCTCATCTTTACTTTTTTTTTTTTTTTATTTC
>NW_011494713.1:6205402-6207096 GCF_000754665.1 Bison bison bison
CCACCAGGGAGGTTCCCCCATCATCTTTAGAACAGACTCCCCTTTCGCCCCCTAAAAGCTTAAAAACACTTCCACCAACACTTGAAGATGGCTTTAGAGAAAATTGAAAGCTTAATGAATCACATCCAGCTTACACTTAATAGACCTGCAAAAACCTCTCTGACATGGTATGTTGGTAGCTTTGCAGTAAAAATTTAAATTTAATAACTTCTTAATTTGGAAGGCAATAACGCTACAACAAAAGTTAAACTTCAAAATTGCTTTTGGCAAGGGAAATTAGCTGAGGCACCTCTTTGCACATGCTATTTGAAGCACCCACCTCCACAACCTAACCTCCTCCACCATAGCAAAGTTCACAATCCCCACCAAACTGCAAAAGGAAAAATCTGTGGTTCTTTGGAAGGTCACAAGAGGATGCTATCGAGTGCCCCACCTATGTCTGCTGCCAGAGTCCTTTCCAACTTAAGAAGATTTCCATCCATCACAAGTACTTGCCTCAACAATTTAGCCTCTTTTTTTTTTTTGTATTTTTTTTTATTTTTAAACTTTACGTAATTGTATTAGTTTTGCCAAATATCAAAATGAATCCGCCACAGGTATACATGTGTTCCCCATCCTGAACCCTCCTCCCTCCTCCCTCCCCATACCATCCCTCTGGGTCGTCCCAGTGCACTAGCCCCAAGCATCCAGTATCGTGCATCGAACCTGGACTGGCAACTCGTTTCTTACATGATATTTTACATGTTTCAATGTCATTCTCCCAAATCTTCCCACCCTCTCCCTCTCCCACAGAGTCCATAAGACTGTTCTATACATCAGTGTCTCTTTTGCTGTCTCGTACACCGGGTTATTGTTACCATCTTTCTAAATTCCATATATATGCGTTAGTATACTGTATTGATGTTTTTCCTTCTGGCTTACTTCACTCTGTATAATAGGCTCCAGTTTCATCCACCTCATTAGAACTGATTCAAATGTATTCTTTTTAATGGCTGAGTAATACTCCATTGTGTATATGTACCATAGCTTTCTTATCCATTCATCTGCTGATGGACATCTAGGTTGCTTCCATGTCCTGGCTATTATAAACAGTGCTGTGATGAACATTGGGGTACATGTGTCTCTTTCCCTTCTGGTTTCCTCAGTGTGTATGCCTAGCAGTGGGATTGCTGGGTCATAAGGCAGTTCTATTTCCAGTTTTTTAAGGAATCTCCACACTGTTCTCCATAGTGGCTGTACTAGTTTGCATTCCCACCAACAGTGTAAGAGGGTTCCCTTTTCTCCACACCCTCTCCAGCATTTATTATTTGTAGACTTTTGGATCACAGCCATTCTGACTGGTGTGAAATGGTACCTCATAGTGGTTTTGATTTGCATTTCTCTGATAATGAGTGATGTTGAGCATCTTTTCATGTGTTTGTTAGCCATCTGTATGTCTTCTTTGGAGAAATGTCTGTTTAGTTCTTTGGCCCATTTTTTGATTGGGTCATTTATTTTTCTGGAGTTGAGCTGCAGGAGTTGCTTGTATATTTTTGAGATTAGTTGTTTGTCAGTTGCTTCATTTGCTATTATTTTCTCCCATTCTGAAGGCTGTCTTTTCACCTTGCTAATAGTTTCCTTTGTTGTGCAGAAGCTTTTAAGGTTAATTAGGTCCCATTTGTTTATTTTTGCTTTTATTTCCAATATTCTGGGAG
>NW_011494713.1:6207196-6207752 GCF_000754665.1 Bison bison bison
ATTTAGCCTCTTTGATTAAAGAATCAGATTGGATCTCTGGTCTGGAAGATCCCTGGAGAAGAAAATGGCAACCTACTCCAGTATTCTTGCCTGAGAAATTCCATGGACTCCAGAGGACCCTGGTGGGTTACAGTCCATGGATTGCAAAGAGTCAGACATGATTAAGCACACATAGACATAAACCTCACTATAGGTTTCCTGGCCCAGGAAACTCATTCAGGGGAAAATATTGCTTTGTGCCTGGAGGGAGAGGCTGATCAAAATGACACTGTGATAAGGTAGCAATCAGTTCAGTTCAGTTCAGTCACTTAGTCGTGTCCAACTCTTTGCAACCCCATGGACTGCAGCATGCAAGGCTTCTCTGTCCATCACCAACTCCCAGAGTTTATTCAAACTCGTGGCATTGAGTTGGTGATGCCATCCAACCATCTCATCCTCTGTTGTCCCCTTCTCCTCCTGACTTCAATCTTTCCCAGCATCAGGGTCTTTTCCAATGAGTCAGTTCTTCGCATCAGGTGGCCAAAGTATTGGAGTTTCAGCTTCAGGATCAGTCCTC
>NW_011494713.1:6207852-6208201 GCF_000754665.1 Bison bison bison
ATTTTTGCTTTTATTTCCAATATTCTGGGAGGTGGGTCATAGAGGATCCTGCTGTGATGTATGTCAGAGAGTGTTTTGCCTATGTTCTCCTCTAGGAGTTTTATAGTTTCTGGTCTTACATTTAGATCTTTAATCTAATCTGAGTTTATTTTTGTGTATGGTGTTAGAAAGTGGTCTAGTTTCATTCTTCTACAAGTGGTTGACCAGATTTCCCAGCACCACTTGTTAAAGAGATTGTCTTTAATCCATTGTATATTCTTGCCTCCTTTGTCAAAGATAAGGTGTCCATATGTGCGTGGATTTATCTCTGGGCTTTCTATTTTGTTCCATTGATCTATATTTCTGTCTT
>NW_011494713.1:6208706-6209072 GCF_000754665.1 Bison bison bison
TTTTCTGGATGTTGAGTTTTAAGCCAACTTTTTCACTCCTCTTTCACTTTCATCAAGAGGCTCTTTAGTTCCTCTTCACTTTCTCCCATAAGGGTGGTGTCATCTGCGTATCCGAGGTGATTGCTATTTCTCCTGGCAACCTTGATTCCAGATTGTGCTTCATCCAGTCCAGCATTTCTCATAATGTACTCTGCACATAAATTAAATAAGCAGAGTGGCAATATACAGCTTTGACATACTCCTTTTCCGATTTGGAACCAGTCTGTTGTTCCATGTCCAGTTTTAACTGTTGTTTCCTGACCTGCATACAGATTTCTCAAGAGGCAGGTCAGGTGGTCTGGTATTCCCATCTCTTTCAGAATTAGC
>NW_011494713.1:6209172-6213273 GCF_000754665.1 Bison bison bison
GAATTTTCTACAGTTTATTGTGATCCACACAGTCAAAGGCTTTGGCATAGTCAATGAAGCAGAAATAGATGTTTTTCTGAACTCTCTTGCTTTTTTGATGATCCAGCGGATGTTGACAATTTGATCTCTGGTTCCTCTGCCTTTTCTAAAACCAGCTTGAACATCTGGAAGTTCATGGTTCATGTACTATTGAAGCCTGGCTTGGAGAATTTTGAGATTACTTTGCTAGTGTGTGAGATGAGTACAATTGTGTGGTAGTTTGAGCATTCTTTGGCATTGCCTTTCTTTGGGATTGAAATGAAAACTGACCTTTTCCAGTCCTGTGGCCACTGTTGAGTTTTCCAAATTTCCTGGCATATTGAGTGTAGCACTTTCACAGCATCATCTTTTAGGATTTGAAATAGCCCAACTGGAATTCCATCACCTCCACTAGCTTTGTTCATAGTGATGCTTCCTAAGGCCCACTTGACTTTGCACTCCAGGATATCTGGCTCTAGGTGAGTGATCACACCATCATGATTATCTGGGTCATGAAGATCTTTTTTGTTTAGTTCTTCTGTGTATTCTGCCACCTCTTCTTAGTATCTTCTGCTTCTGTTAGGTCCATACAATTTCTGCCCTTTATTTTGCCCATGTTTGCATGAAATGTTCCCTTGGTATCTCTAATTTTCTTGAAGAGATCTCTAGTCTTTCCCATTCTGTTGTTTTCCTCTATTTCTTTACATTGATCACTGAGGAAGACTTTCTCATCTCCTTGCTATTCTTTGGAACTCCAACAAAATTGGAAAAGAATGCCACAGATAAAGAATAAATGGGCTTGGGACTTCTCTGGTGGTCCAGTGGTTAAGAATCTGCCTGCCAATTCAGGTGACATAGGTTTGATCCCTGGTCCAGGACGGTCCTGTATGCCTAGAGGCAACTAAGCTTGTAGGACACAAGTACTGAGCCCAGTACTTGTGTCCTAGAGCCCATGCGCCACGAGAGAAGCCACTGCAATGAGAAGCCCATGCACCACAACTAGAGAGCAGCCTCTGCTCATCGCAACTAGAGAAGGCCTGTGTACAGCCACAAAGACCCAGGGCAGCCAAAAATAGATCAATAAATAGACTTAAGCTATTTCCATTTAGCAAAAGGACAGTAACAGCCAACTGACTAAAGAGCACCAGTGCTTGGTAAGTTGCTCATTTAAGATCATTGAATTAACCAGATGCTGTTAGGAAATCTGAAGGTGAGACAGCAACACCTAGGTGGATGTTGAAGTATTAATAACTGAGATCTAAATATTTTAAAGGGGTTGTGTTGACTGACTCCTGTTCCCAATTGGTCCCAACCATGCTGAGAAATGGAGTCCCAAAAGCCAGTCTCACAAGTTTTATACTAGCAATTCACTCCATATCAATGCAGTGAGATCATAAAGGCTTATCAAACATCTCAGAGTATGGTAACTACATTGGACCCCTTGGGGGAAAACCTAGGTGGTGCAAGAGAGATATATAATAAGACAGCAGTCTGTTCTTGGAAGGTCCCCAAAGGGTAAAAGACAACAATTTAACTCATGAGGATTAGCACCTACAGAAATCTGACTGGAGGTCCCACTGATGTTGCCCAAGATTTGGCAGATATTGAAATCCAGCCCTAATCAAACAGAGCCTAATTTGGAAAGAAGGCAGATCTGTTTTTGTTTTGTTTTGTTTTTCACCTTTTTAGTATATTTTTATGTGGTGCTGGAGAAGACTCTTGAGAGTCCCTTGGACTGCAAGGAGATCCAACCAGTCCATTCTGAAGGAGATCAGCCCTGGGATTTCTTTGGAAGGAATGATGCTAAAGCTGAAACTCCAATACTTTGGCCACCTCATGAGAAGAGTTGACTCATTGGAAAAGACTCTGATGCTGGGAGGGATTGGGGGCAAGAGGAGAAGGGGATGACAGAGGATAAGATGGCGGGATGGCATCACTGACTCAATGGACGTGAGTCTGAGTGAAGTCTGGGAGTTGGTGATGGACAGGGAGGCCTGGCGTGCTGCGATTCATGGGTCGCAAAGAGTCAGACTGAGCGACTGAACTGAACTGAACTGAACTGATGTATTTAAAAATATTTTTGGCTGCGCTGGGTCTTTGTTGCAGTGCGTGTGCTTCCCTGGTTGTGGTGTGATGTGTGCACTTCAGAGTGCAAGGCCAGACCGAGTCCTTGCAGCGCTCAGGCTCTCTAGCTGTGGCTCCTGGGCTTAGCTGCCCCATAGCATGTGGGATCTTGGTTCCCTGACCAGGGATTAAACCTGTGTTCCCTGCATTGAAAGGCAGATTCTTAACGACTGGACCACCAGGAAAGTCCCAGCCCTGTTTTTTAACAAGCAAAAAACATACAGAAATTGAAACACCATCTTCTCAAAAAGAGGACCTCAAAAAAAAAGAAAAGAAAACCTCTGGTGGGAAAGAGAACAAGTGCACTCATCTGGGAAGCAACACTGCATCTCTGGGAAAGAGAAGTCAACTCAGAGAGACTTCATACAGAGTGAGGGTTTCATAACCATAAACTCCACAGGAAAGAAGTGAAGCAGGAGGTACAGGACACACATCTGAGATTTTACTACCAAGGAAGATGTATTCATGAAACCACTCTCAGAAAAGTCCACGTGTTACTGCCTTGGAATGCTAGGGTCCAGATGAAAGAGGGAAAAAAAGAGCAATAACAGGAGTTACCAGCCAGTTTGATTTTTTTTTTTTTTCTTTTTAAGCGTTTATTTGGCTGCACCAAGTCTTGGGATCTTTGTTCTTTGTTTAGTTGCATGCAGCATGCAAACACTTAGTTGTGGCATGTGTGATCTAGTTCTCTGACCAGGAATCGAACCCTGGCCCCTGCATTGGGAGCATGAAGTCTTAGCCACTGAACCACCAAGTAGGTCCCCAGCCAACTCTTCTTTTGATTGACAACTTAGTGTTCTCAATGGAAAGAGCTGGCAGATGACTTGAAGGGCATTGAAAAGATACTAACAGCCACTCTCCAGAATCATTGATGGTAGAATTATTAATATGGTGACTACTACTAAGTCACTTCAGTCGTGTCCGACTCTGTGCGACCCTATAGATGGCAGCCCACCAGGCTCCCCCGTCCCCGGGATTCTCCAGGCAAGAGCACTGGAGTGGGTTGCCATTTCCTTCTCCAATGCACGAAAGTGAAAAGTGAAAGTGAAGTCGCTCAGTCGTGTCTGACTCTTAGCGACCCCATGGACTGCACCCTACCAGGCTCCTCCATCCATGAGATTTTCCAGGCAAGAGTACTGGAGTGGGGTGCCATTGCCTTCTCCGAATATGGTGACAGATAACATCAAATGACAAATAATGGCAAATGGATTTTAAAGGGAAATAAATCTAGGTTTGCCTGTTTGTTTGTTTTTTCTTTTTCCTCTCAAAAGTGCCTAGGTTTGGATGATAAGGTGTATGGTTACCTTATTAACGAGTTACATTAGCTTTCTCTGTTCACCAGATCTCTTTTGGCCATAGAAACCCCAATCAGCCTGGCATCACAGAAGATGAGAAAACACTGAATTCAGAAGATCTGGTTCCTGTGCCTGATCCTACTACTCCAAGCTGAGATCTGAGGCAAGGGCACCAGCTTGGGTTGCTTTCTCATCTATAAAATGAAAGAAATGGCACTTGACTATCTCAGTGGTCTCACTGAGTTCTAAAATTATGACTACAGGAAAAAACTTTTTGTTTTTTAACTGCTCAATCCCACCTACTCAGTCTTCACCTTACTCTTCACCTCCTACGATGAAAGGAACATCCCTCCTTAGATGTTTCTGCCTTGTCTCTGGACGTCATGCAGATTTAACTGAGTCATCTACCTTTTCAAAATCAGCTTAAAAAATTTTTTTTTTGGTCACCACCTCCTCTTTGTCTTTTGCTCTTTCGGTAAAGCATACTGTCATGAGATTGGATGGAGTTCAATAATCCAGCAAAGGTTTTCTTTTGCTTCTTTCTTTTTTTTTTTTTTTCTGTTATAACTTCTGAGTCAAATGAAGTCTTTTTTAAGCAGAAGTTGAAAAATACATTTCTTAGTGACATGAGGTGAAAGACAATTATTAGCTTAAAGAGTATATT
>NW_011494713.1:6213373-6220379 GCF_000754665.1 Bison bison bison
ATATTGTACCAAACACAGAAAAGGTACAAAGTCCTGGTGGATCAGTGGTAGAGAATCCGCTTGCCAGTGCAGAAGACACAGAAGATTCAGGTTTGATTCCTGGGTTGAGAACATCCCTTGGAGAAGGGAATGGCAACCCACTCCAGTAATTTTGCCTGGAGAATGCCAAGGTCAGAGGAGCCTGGCAGACTACAGTCCATGGGGTTGCAAAGAGTCAGACACAACTTAGCAACTAAGTAACACAATTTAGAATAGTGAATATCCTTATATCGGTAGAATATTGGCCCTTTCAAGGATAGACATTGGGAGTCATTGCTTCTGGTTGAAAAAAGTATCACTCACAAGAAAGCAATGTATATTTTCTAGGTCCTCTGCTCTGATGAAACAGGGTTAATGCCACCTGTTCTGTCCCACAGGTGTGTCATGTGAAGCAACAGCATGGCCGGTGCCCAGTGAAAATGAAGCACTTTCAGGAGGGAACAACAAAAACACAGGACAGCAAATATTGACCTTGCACTTACCAGCAGTGCCAGACAGTGATCTAAGCCCTTGATGTACATTAACTCATTTGTGCTTTCCAACAGTCCTAGGAGGGAGGGACCATCACTCTCATTGTACAGGCAAGAAAACGAAGCACAGAGACTATAAGTAACTCGATGAGGTCTCTCAGCTAATAAGAGACAGAAGTGAGATGTAAACATAGATAGTGTGACTCCAGGGTCCATCTTTAACTAAGTGTCACAGAAACAAAATGACCGATGGGACTTCCCTGGTGGTCCAGTGGCTAAGACTTTAAGCTCCCAGTGCAGGAGGCCTGGGTTCAATCCCTGGTCAGGGAACCAGACCCCACATGCTGCAACCACCAGTTCACATGCCACAGCTAAAGATCCCTTATGCTGCAACTTATGCTGGGAAAGATTGAGGGCAGGAGGAGAAGGGGGTGACAGAGGATGAGATGGTTGGATGGCATCACCAACTCAATGGATGTGGGTTTGGGTGGACTCCAGGAGTTGGTGATGGACAGGGAGGTCTGGTGTGCTGCAGTTCATGGGGTCACAAAGAGTCAGACATGACTGAGCGACTGAACTGAACTGAACTCATACACACAGCAATGAAGATGCTATGTGCTGCAACTAAGATCCAGCACAGCCAAGTAAAAAAAATAAATAATTTTTAAGACAGATTTTTTAAAAAAGAAATGGTCAGGTGAACAACCAATAACAAAATCTTTTTTGAAAACCTTTCACTGCTGCAAAGCAAGTCATGCTCTTCTTTCTCATGACCGCTTTTGCTGGGCTAGAGATCTCTGGGGACAACAGTACGACTAAGATGACAACACCGTGGTTGAAGGAACTGGAGTATGAAGCGATGAAATGTGCTCTTTTTCTATTTATTTACCAAGAATTTCTACTCATCAGTTGCTGCTGAGAAGGTGACCTTCCTTCTAAGGGCTCATGGA
The DNA here is from genome assembly GCF_000754665.1 of Bison bison bison. Classification (NCBI taxonomy): domain Eukaryota; kingdom Metazoa; phylum Chordata; class Mammalia; order Artiodactyla; family Bovidae; genus Bison; species Bison bison. The sequence goes on from NW_011494713.1 coordinate 6,214,833, forward strand.
AGACAGGCCTTGGGAGAAAGGCAGATCAATTACTCCACACCTTGAACATGACAAGCAGGCTGCTTTGGTTTGACGTTGTAGACTCATCCCCATGCTTCTTTGTCACGGGACGGAATTCCTCTGCAGAAAGCCTGACAGCACAGTCATGATAAGAGTGCCATTTCATACCACCCCCATCCACTGGCACACCATCAATGATTCCACGCTAAATACAGGTCCTACTGGTTACCCAAGTACCTACCGCCTCCAGGCCGGGCTTGGAGATGTGCTTCACAGCTCACAGGAGGAAGAACTTGGGTATTCTTTAGGGTGAGCGTCAGGTCCTTTCAGGGAAATTGACTGTTGGGTCAAATCTAAAATATCTTTGAGCTCCATCATGTCACTCCAGCTCCTAAAAATTCACAGAAAGTGCTACAGTATTCATTCATGTTGCTTTCATTTTTGTTTTTTTTTTTTGGTCAACTGAAGCTTTGCAATTTGGAGTTTCACCGTGAAATCCTGAACTTTCTTCTGCAACTCAATAGCCTACACTGGTTTTATCAATGACATCTAGGAGATCTCTCTCTCCAGTATCCCTAAGGACACGCTCTCCTCTGTCACCAGACAAAAAATCCTGGGGAAACTCTGCAGCCAGGTTACTGATCTTATCTGCCTGTGTTGCCACCAGAAGTCACAGAGCAACACAAACAAAGCATGGGGAAAGGCAGACATGTGACAACCTCAGCCTCCCAGGAGAGTTGAAAACATTTCTGCAAGTGTCAGAAACATAATAGAACTGTCAAAAGTTGACGGAATAGCTTAGGTGTTGTGAAATGTCACAGGTTTTTTGTTGCTGTTGTTCAGTGACAATGTAAAAGCCACAAGATTTTTCATTCAAATAGAAAAGAAAAATGAAGAAAAACTATAAAGGTGCTGGGGTAAGTCAACAGATGATTGTCCCCACGTGGCTGTCACCACATTTGTTTACATATCTGCTCGAAGGCTTTGCATTTCTACACGCATATCTTTCTGATTCTCCCTCTGGATCGCACTGCTGAGAGATGCCGAATCTCTAGAAGGACTCCTTGGGTTCTTCCCTTCAGTTAGTTGGTTTTTTTGGAGGATGTCCTGACTACTCAGTGAGAGAGAATTTGATCCAGTTCAAAATAGACCTGGTTCCCTCCTCCGCTCCAGCACTCCCCACCCCCCACTGGTAGTAATGTAACAGATGAAGTCTAAAAATTGACCTGGGAGAGAAAGAGAAGAAATATGTGTGGGGACATAAAAGGGGCCTTTTTGTGATCTGATTAGTCTCTCTCAGGTGATGAGAACTAACGTACCAGTGAGCCAACTGGCTACTTGGGACATCAGTATAAAAGGTGTATTCAACCACCACCGCAGTAGAGTTGAATAATCCCACCCCATGAGAACAGGTCTCGTACTGAACTGATGAAATATAAATCAGTCCTGCTACCACCAAAGGACAGGGCTTCCCAGGTGGCTCAATGGTAAAGAACCTGCCTCCCAATGCAGGAGATGAAGGAGACACGGGTTCGATCCTTGGGTCTGAAAGATCCCTGGGAGGAAGATATGGCAACCCATTCCAGTATTCTTGCCTGGAAAATCCTATGGACAAAGGAGCCTGGTGGGCTACAGTTCATGGGATTGCAGAGAGTTGGACACAACTTAGTGACTGAGCATGCACGCACCACCAAAGGAGAGTGTATTGTTTGGAGAAAAACAAAACCCTCCACCCTTATTCTTTTAGCATTTTTGTGGCACATGCGTGTAAGGCCCAGATACAACTTTATTCAGGTCCTCCCCTGGCCTTGAAGGCAGTCAGTTGACAGTTGTCTGAATAATGGATGACACTGTGTTGTTTACCTGGAATGATTTATTTTTATTTAAATTGGAAACTATGCTCTCTGCCTTCTAAGAAGCTATCTGGTTCAGAAATTCAGGAAAAAGGTCTCATAAATCTATTCTTTTGAACACAAAGAGGTATACACTATGTATCTATTTGTTTAAAAAAATGAACTCCTCTTTAACCGCACTCAATATGTTATATAAAAAAACTCATCTGTTTAAAAGGTACATAATTATTAGTCTCTGGGAGATGGTGAAGGACAGGGAAGCCTGGGGTTCTGCAGTCCATGGGGTCATAAAGAGTTGGACATGACTGAGTGACTGAACAACAACAAATCACTAGTCTGCCTAAAGTACCATTTGTTTAAATCAAGTTCTATATTATTCACATTATATCAGCCTAGTAAACCACTCTGATGACCTGTAGTCTTTTGTTTATTTATTTATTTGGCTGTGTTGGGTTTTAGTTTCAGCACACGGGGGTCTTGTGTTGCATTGCACAGACTCTACAGCTGTGGCTTGAGGGCTTAGTTTCCCTGCAGCATGTGGGATCTTAGTTCCCTGACTAGGGATCAAACCAAGTCCCTGGCATTGCAAAGCAGACTCTTAACCACTGGACCACCAGAGAAGTCCTGATCTGTAGTTTTTTTGAAAACAGTCAAAATGTGTATCAAATCATACTACGTGAGAACTGTTAGAAGTACCTGGAATAGTGAGGCTTATACTGTGTCCTGTATGAGTCATCTGGAAAGCTTTTCTCTTTTTTTATTATTTTCCTCTCTTCTTTTAAACTACAAATTTATAGGTCCTATCTGAGACCTCCTGAATCATTCAGAAATGGAGTCTGGGAATCTGTCTTTTAAGATATCTTCTTGGGGACTTCCCTGGTGATCCAGTGGCTAAGACTCCATGTTCCCAAATCAGGGGGCCTTGGTTTGATCCCTGACCAGGGAACTAGACTCCACATGCTTTAACTAAAAGATCCTGCACGTGGCAACTAAGACTCAGAGCAGCCAGAAAAAAATCCCATTGTGATTCTTCTATAACCCAATGGAGAACTAGGATTTGAGAACCACAAATTCAATCAATGGACCTCGATGAACCAACCTTATGTAGATGACAAATGCAGCCCCGGAAGGTCCCAGGCCTTCTTCTGGTACCTGTCAGTAGAATGCTTGCTGCATACCAAATACTGTTCTTTGTGCATAAGCTACATCAGTGGACAGAATAAGACCAAATCTACTAGTTCAATGGTATGTTCAAATTGTGGACCTAAAATATATTCACAACCTTCCTGGAGAAGGAAAGGGCAACCCACTCCAGTATTCTTGCCTGGGAAATCCTATGGACAGAGGAGCTTGGTGGGCTACAATCCATGGGGTTGCAAAGAGTTGTACATGACTGTGTGTGTTGCAACCTCCTTCTCACAAATTATTAGGGATTTTAATTATATGTGTGGTTGTGTGTTGTAATTAATAAAATGTGCCTATATCATGTCATACACAGAAAAATATTCACAACCTAAAAGTTGAAAATTATGTTTTATTTAGTGGGAATCTTCAGGACTTCAGGCCCAGGAGACAGCATCTCAAGTAACCCTGAAGACTGCTCTCTGGAGGCAAGGGAAGGAGCCAGGTTATATAGAAGTTTTGCAGCAAAGGGCAGGTAGTCTGAACATCAAAAACTTATTGTTAATTAGAGGAAAGTAGATAACTCAAGCTCATAAATTTAGCGCTTTTCTATGTATGGGAATATGCAAGAGTCTGGGCTCACTGAAATCATCCCTTTGATATGCACCTTAGCTCTCTAGGGCCAGTACCCTGTGTTTTTACATCCTGAGCTTCCTCAGGACTCACCATAGGGAGCGACTGCTGTCTGATGGCAGGTATTCTTTCCTTCCTTAGTTCTCTCAGGGCTCACATGCTCACATTGGAGGGCTGTAATTGCTGGTCACCGTGACATCCTTTCTACTGATATGGCAGGAAATATTCCATTTCTCAAAAGTAATCATTAGGTGATTACATGTGCTTATGCTCAGTCACTTTAGTTGTGTGTGACTCTTTTGCAGCCCCACGGACTGTATCGCACCAGGCTCCTCTGTCCATGGATTTCCCAGGCAGGAATACTGGAGTGGATTGCCATTTCCTCCTCCAGGGGATCTTCCTGACCCAGGGATCATACCTGTGTTTCCTGCATTGGCAAGTGGATTGTTTACCACTGAGCCACCAGGGAAGCCCCCAACTTATTACATACCTATCGTGTATTTTGTTAAGTTCTGGAAATACAAAAATAAAAGGGGCATTGTCTCTGTCTTCAAGGTGCCTTTAGTCTAGTGTGAGACAAGTATGGAAACACATTATTACAACACAGTTAGATAAATTCTATATAGTAGAGATATACATGAGGCAGGACAAATACAAGTAGAAACAGGGAGGACCAGAAGCCATTCTTGCCCATGATGCTTTTTACATCACTCTCTGTTTTTCTGTAGTTTTATGATTCTGTTACTATAGCAATTAGTCATTTGAGAGCTGCTAATGAGATATAAGATTGGAATGCTGATTTAAGTTTTCAGTGTCACTAAGGCCTCTATGATTAAACTATAATACAATGGCATGAAATTAATTGCTAAGCTGGAAGGTACTAATAAAAAGTGCCATTAAGGGGTAAGCAAATAGTACTGTGGGTTGGACTGGTAAGTGGAGGGAATCCTAGGTGGGAGGGAAAGGGACTTCTTTTTCTTTTTAAGATTTTTTTTTCATGTGGACCCTTTTTTTTTTTTTGTATTGGATTTGTTGCAACATTGCTTCTGCTCTATGTCTCAGTTTTATGATTGCCAGGCTTGTGGGATCCCAGCTCCCCAACCAGGGATCAAACCTGCACCCCTGCACCACCCCATCCACGCCCCATTATTGGAAGATGAAGTCTCAACCATTCGACCACCAGGTTAGTCCCAAGAATGGACGTCTGTCTATTCTACTCCCCTGGCACATCACACCTGCTGCCTTATGAAAACTTCATTCTAACCTTCAAGGCAGTTATTATTACCAATTAGTGTTGTTTAGTTACTCAGTCATGTGTGAGTCTTTGCAACCCGTGGACTGTGGCCTGCCAGGCTCCTCTCTCCTGGGGATTCCCCAGGCAAGGATACTGGAGTGGGTTGCTGTCTCCTTCCCCAGGTTTCTTCCTGACCCATGGGTTAAACCCACATCTCCTGTGTCTCCTGCACTGGCAGGTGGATTCTTTACCACTGAGCCACCAGTGAAGCTCTATTATTACCAATATCCCTCCTCTTATAGAGGAAGATTCAGAGGTTCAGAGAGGCTGAGAAACTTGCCCTAAGTAACAGCTCCCAAATGACACAGCTGGCATGTAAACTCAGGTCTCTAGGACTCCCAGTGATGGGATTCTACTAGTCCACCTCCTTAGGATCTTGCATTTCCCCAGGTCCCCTTCACCGGTCTCACAAAGCCTTAGGCATGATCCCCTGTGCTGGATTATTGACGTGGAAGTTGCACTGGCAAGGAACTCAAACCTTGCACGGGGTGCCCTGAACCTCTGAGCACGGAGCTTTCCTAGGCGTTAGAGTCATCACCCAGGGTTCAGCCAGAGGAAAGCATTGTTTGAGGAATCAGGCGCCTGCGATGGCCGGGGTGAGATAAGGCTGCTGACGATTGCCGAGAGCCTGCTGCAAGGCCTGCT
>NW_011494713.1:6220479-6238747 GCF_000754665.1 Bison bison bison
GGAGCCGAGCCTTGAAAGAATTTAGAATGGGGCCGGGTGGGGTGAGGGGGAAGGCCGGTCGGAGTGGAAGAGTAGGATTTAACCAGCTCTGGCTACACCCTATTTAAAAAAAACCCTGCATATTTTTACTTCTTGGCTCCTTGGCAGCCTACCCTCCTAACTGCGTCTTCATCCTTTTTTTTTAATCCAGTGCTGGAATCTCAGCGCGGTGACTCCTCCCCCATCTCCTTCTCATATGCAAAAATCTCACTCCTCAATCTTGGCTGCATTTATTTTTCTGCAAAGCTGAAAACATGGAGAGCTGGCTGAATGTGTTCCCCACCCCCCACCCCACCCCACCCCCGCCTCCCCCCACATCCCTTCACGGCCCCACCCCAAAGAAATGTACATACACACACATACGCACACGCACACGCACACACACACACAGCACCCAGTGCCTGATTCCCACAGAACAGCTATTTTCAACAGTCCTGCTTTTGCTAACAGCCCTCATGATCTCATTGGAAAAGTAATGAAAGGCAAGGAAAAAGTGGAGTTAATGCTCAATCCATTTGCATTTGCAGAGGAGCTGCAATATTTTAAAACAATATTCTAAAACAATATTTTAGAGATGGAAGAGCTTATCATGTTTAACTTTCTTTCTGCGGAGGAGAAAACTGGGGCCCGCAGAGATTAAATGACTTATTCCCAGGCTCACAGCTGGCGAGGAGTGGAGCCGTGGCAGCAGCTTGGGTCCTCTCTGTGGACTTTGCTCTGTTGTTAAGAGATCAGGCCCCAGACGGTCCAGTTCCAATGCCCACAGCTCCCCTTCCTTCTGTAATTCACGACTGCGTGCCTAATTGCACCACTTTGGTGGCATGTAAGGGACTTCCTTGAACCCTACTTTAAAGGGTTTTTCCCTCAAACGTTCTGTATTTGCTGCTCAGGTGCATTTTCAGTTTTCACAGGAGGTAACTCCTCCAACCTCTCATCCTGAAGTCACCTAGACTTTGGCAACAGCTAGTTTCCTTATTTGTCCCGCTCCTAATTAGAAAGCCCTTCAGCTTTCCCCCAAACATGTCGGGACCATTTTAATTGGTGAGGTGTGTGTCAATGCTTCCAAGCATCCTGGCCAACTTGCATTGTTCACCTTTCAAAGTGGTTCTAGGAGAGAAGCCGGTTCCCTTCCCAGCCCTTGCTCGATACCACACACACCCAGCCCACAGGATCAGAAGGGCTTGTGCGAGGAGAATTTCCTGTTCTGCTGACTCATCTCCTGCAACAAGATGGAAGACAAGTTTATATTTTCTTTTCCAGCTTTTAAAGGGAAATGGGAGTCTTACATGTTTGGGTCGCTTGGAGATGAAGTCCAGCCTAGGCAATCCCTGGCACGTAGTAGGGCTGATTACATGAGCATTGTTGAGTGGATTTCTGGTGGCCCAAAGAGTCCTGGTGGCTCAGATGGTAAAGAATCTGCCTGCAATGCAGGAGACGCGGGTTTGATCCCAGGGTGGGAAGATCCCCTGGAGAAGGGAATGGCTATCCCCTCAAGTATTCTTGTCTGGTGATTTCCATGGACAGAGGAGCCTGGCGAGCTACAGTCCATGGGGTTGTGAAGAGCTGGACACTAACACTTTCATTTCACTTTCAAAGAGCGGACTCAGAGTGGGGAGCGCTTAGGGGAGGGGTATGAGACTGGCTGGTGGTGGAACAGGGCTAAGAGGCTCTGACCTTCCATTTTGAAGGGAGGCTTTTGACTAATGGCCAAGGGGACAGTTTCAAGAAAGCATTCCTGGGTTGCACTTGTGAATGGGTAACAATGCAGCAGCCAGACTTGGTACCCATATACTTTTCCACTGAAAACAAAGGCATTCCTCTTTTCTAAGCAAACCTAAATCGAGGGAAGGATGATTCAACTCCCTGTAGGAAACAGCAGGAAATCCGTCAATAGCATTTACATCTGGGAGGCAATTGAGCCAGATTTCTGCCAAACAAGACTGGAATTGGGGGATGGGGGAAGGATCCGGATAAAATTTGTGCATTTCAATATACATTTTACCTGAGGGGGGAAAAAAAATATATATATATACACACACATATAATAATGATGGAGTAGGGGGTGGGAGTGATGGATACATGAGATTCTATTATAATATTGTCTATTTTGTAACATTTGAAATTTTTCATAATAAAGATATTTTAAACACTTGGATCCTAATTTTGGCTCTAATTTTCAATGTTTCTTCATGCCTTTTATTTCTGTACTTCACCATCTTCATCTGTAACATAGGATTAGCTCAGTGTATTGCTTTCTTGGTAAGGATGTTCAGAGTATTGGTGAAATCATGAATAAGAAAGTACTTGGTAAATTATAATGGTCTAAGGAATGTGCTGGTTAGAAAGGATACACGTTTACCATGGTAAAGGTAATCTGCAAACTTGCCTGGTGGTCTATCCGTTAAGACTCTGAGCTTCCACTGCAGTGGGCATAGGTTTGCATCCTGGTCAGGGATCTAACTGGTGGCTCAGACAGTGAAGAATTTGCCTGCAATGCAGGAGACCCAGGTTTGATCCCTGATTTGGGAAGATTCACTAGAGTATGGAAACCTACTCCAATTCTCCTATTCTTGCCTGGAGAATTCCATGAACAGAGAAACCTGGCGGGCTACAGTTCATGGGATCACAATGAGTCGGACATGACTGAAGCGATTAACACACACACAGGGATCTAACATCTCAACTGCAAAAAAACAAAAACAAAAACCAGAAACACACATACAAAAAAGCTAATCTGGGCACATACCAAAAAAAAAAAAAAATTCAAGCCAAAGAAAGGTAATGTTGAAGATTCTCCCAGTACTTTCCTCCAGAAGCAATTGTTGTTATCATAGAGACCTACAGGTATGAAATTTCTATTTTCATATAAAATTTTTAAGGTAACTTGAAACTTCTAAGCCAGGGAATCTCAGATTTTAGGAAAGACTGAATGAAGGAGAAGCCAGAACTGCACCTTTCTCAGCAGCCTCCCTGACACTGGGAAAGATTGAAGGCAGGAGGAGAAGGAGGCAACAGAGGATGAGGTAGTTGGATGACATCACCAACTTAATGGACACAAGTTTGAGCATGTCCAGGAAATGAACTCCAGGAGATGGTGAAGGATAGGGAAGCCTGGCATGCTGCTGTCCATGGGGTTGTAGAGAGTCAGATACGACTTAGCGACCCAACAACAACTTTCTAGGTGCGCTCCTAAGCACCTATGTAAATGAACATTGTCTTCTCTCTTGCAGTTCTGGCTTTCGTCAACTGAACTCACAGGCCTTCAAGGACTTAATTTACCTCCCTGTTACCTATGTATAGTACCTCAGATACGATAGAAAACTCTTGATGGAAAGTATTACTTCTTTTCTATTTGAAAAAAATTTAATTGTGGTGAAATGCACATAACGTAAAATTGACCATTGTAACCATTTTTGAGTACAGTTCAGCATTATGAAATATATTCATGTTGTGTCATCATCGCCAGGACTTTTTCACCTTGCAAAATTGAAACTCTGTACCTGCTGAAAAAACAACTCCCCATTTCCTCATCCCCCTGGGCCCCCAGCAACTACCATTTTACTTTCTGTTTCTATGCATTTGAATAATCTAGATGTTTCATATAAGTGAACCATACTATAAATGTCTTTTTCAAACTGGCTTATTTCTCTTAGCATAATGTCCTTAAGGCTCACTCCTTTATTTGGAATTTCTTAACAGAATGAATACTCATTCATAGAGGCATTTCAGAATTAGTGTCCTGTCAAGTTTCCTCTTGTCAGATTTTATTTTTGTGAGGATGAGTTTTAGCTCTGTGTGTGTGTGTGTGTGTGTGTGCGCACACACGTGCATTTTTTCATGTGCTCACGTGCACGCCTTGTGCCTGTCTGTACGATTTGTTTTATTTTTTCTTGTTGAGGCTGGTATTTCACCATCTGAAAGGCTCTAAGTGATTCATGTCATCTTACCTCACACTATTGCTGTTAAGTCATGAAGCTAAAATAAATAGATATTTCAGAAACAAGTGAGTCGTTGGTTGAAAGTCAGATAGCTGGGCTATGTTCTGTTTGTGGCTAAATTGTCTCCAGCATGTTTCTAGAGGAGACAAAGCCTTGTTGTAATCCCTGAGTAGGTCAGCTGGGTGTGTTCCGTGGGTCCCGTGGCCACTTCTAGCCCTGCTCCCCTCTTGACTTTCAAGGGTATGTGTGACCATGACTACAGGGGGTATCTATAAGTCACCCAAGGCTTGTGTCCTATGGGTGCTGGGATGTGGCATCATCTCTACAAATAAGGACACATTCACGTCCCTGGCTTCCTCCCAAATGACCTTAGATTCCTGCCAGAAGGGACTGAGAAAAGTGAAGTTCCATCTTCCTGGAAACTGTAGTATTTTTATCGCTGTGAGTGCTGATCCTCTTAGGAGGCAAGGCCAGAGGTCTCCCCACCACCACCCCAGGGGACTGCGACAGAGGGTGGGGAAGGACAGAACCTGATTTCCAGCGCTGGCACTGCCACTCACATCCTAATGGAACATACCAACTGCTGGGCCCCAAAGCCTGGGCTGTGCTGGACTCTGAGTCGGCACCCAGGAACTATTTTTGTTTTAAGTCTTTATTGAATTTATTACAATATTATTTCTCTTTTCTGTTTTTTTTTTTTTTTTGGTCTCCAGGCATGTGGGGTCTTAGCTCCTAAACCAGGGATGGAACCCTCACCTCTGCACTGGAAGGTAGTCTTAACTTTTGGACCACCAGGGACATCCCTACCTAGCAACTATTTACCAAGAAAATGGAGTGAGTTTTCCCACATGACCCTGGACACACCAGTCAACCTCCCTCATCTTTAATTGCCTTCTCTGTAAAATGAAATAACAGGAGAGCTCGAGCTCTGTTTTCCCTCTCAACTTGAGTATTCTTTGATTTGAGAAAGAACTTTCTAAATTTAACCATTATCACTTCTATGTCAGCATGTTCTGGGTAGGGATAAATTCCAAGAGAATGGTTTTTTAAAATTTATTCTCCCAAAGAATTAAAAAACAAATTTTTTCTCCTTAGGGTAACGCTTCGGAGTTGGGGGTTGGGTGGAGAAAAGGAACAGAATTTTGGAGATTAGTCATCAGCCTAGAAGAGTCTACAGCCTGTCACTGCCTTGGGTTACTTTTGGGACAACAGGAATATCCTGGTAAGACAAAAAGATGCTCTTAAAAAAAAAAAAAAGAAGATTCATTACTAAAGTGAGGAATCAATAGTTAAACTCTCCAAGTTATCCGACAAGGATAGTATATGCTTATATGCATTTGAAAGGCCACCATGCCTTTTACAGTTTACTGAATATATCTGTTATACAGGAGTTTGATCAATTTTGTGCTTAAAGCAATTTGCTCTTAGAACAACAACAAAAACCAAACCAAAACAAAAAAAGCCAGAAAAGAAAGAAAAGGAAATCTGTGATCAGCAAGGTTTTTTTCCTCTGTTAAGTCAATTGTTCTGTGAAATGTTGGAAAACTTACAAAGACTGCTGCCTTAGGGCAGGACAATAAGACAGCCTGTTGTGGTCTTATTTTATAGCTGGGACATTTCCGGTGTAAGCAAATTCAGTATAAAATGAAAGTATAATCATAGCGCTGTTCAAAATGATGTTATTTTCACTCTTGGAAAAGGATGTGTAGTTGTCATTAGCAAACCCTGAAAAAGAGACACTGGAGCTAGAAGTGTAGATACTTGGGAGCTCTAAGTTGAGCCTTTTTTTTTTTCTGTATAATTATCAAGTGCTTTCATTATTTAAAAGGGATAGAAGGAGGCACAGAAATTTGTTGGACAAATAAACAAGAGACTTGGCACAGAGCCTGCATCTGGGGAAGTGGATTGGTGACTGGGAGACTGGAGTCGGGGTTGAAAAAGAGAAACTTAGTTCTCATAATGTACTTTTTCTATTTGAATTTTTCAAAACCACATGCATGTAGTACATTTTCAATTTTTACAAAGAGTCATACATTATTACTCAAACTGTCGGATAAAGTTTGGTCTAAAAACAGGGAACAAACCATCAATAGGCTAGTATGTAATAAAGCCTCACAAGACAGCAGAGAAAATAAAATTGGAAAAGACACTAGAGCACAGTGAAAACAACTTTAGCGTGGTAGTCAAGAGGAACCCTACTTCTGTCTGGTTTGGTTATTTTCCTTTTTCGATCCTCAGTTTTCCATGGAATAATAAGGAGTTGATTTGGGTCAGTGGTTTGCAAACCTGGCTATGGATTTTTCTACTACAGTAGAAAATATATAAAACAGATAACCTACAAGGTCCTACTGTATAGCACAGAGAATTACATTCAATATTTTGCAATAACCTGTAAGGAAAAAGAATCTGAAAAAGAATGCTGCTACTGCTACTACTGCTGCTAAGTCGCTTCAGTCGTGTCCGACTCTGTGCGACCCCATAGACGGCCGCCCACCAGGCTCCCCTGTCCCTGGGATTCTTCAGGCAAGAACACTGGAGTGGGTTGCCATTTCCTTCTCCAATGCATGAAAGTGAAAAGTCAAAGTGAAGTCGCTCAGTCATGCCCAACTCTTAGCGACCCCATGGACTCCACCCACCATGCTCCTCTATCCATGGGATTTTCCAGGCAAGAGTATTGGAGTGGGGTGCCATTGCCTTCTCCATTACACTTGACTGGCTGGATTCAAAGGCTGCTTATAAAACCTGTCTTCCATGTAACAAAGTGCTGCTCTAGCACAACCTGAGAACTACCCTGGCCACATTCCACCTCAAAACAAACTTACGGGACTTAATTCTAGTACTGACATTTTACAGTTACACCTTCCCTTGAAAAAACTTTTTTTTAGAATAATATCAAATCTGAGTATAAATCTTTGATTGCACTGAGAAAAGAATATATATATTATATATATATATATAAATATATATATTTGAATCACTTTGTTCTACACCTCAACATATATTCTTTTATGCATATGTAAATATATCTATGTATATATGTGTTTGAGTCACTTTGGTCTACACCTGAACACCTGAACATCACACAACATTATAAATCAACTATACTTCAATAAATAAACAAATTTTTTAAGAAAATAGAAATAGTTTAAAAAATACTATTGGGAATTCCCTAGTGGTCCATTGGTTAAGACTCAGCACTTTCACAGCAGGGCCCCTGAGTTCAATCCCTGGTCAGGGAACTAAGATCCCACAAACAATGCATCTCAGCCAAAAACAATGAAAAAGAGTATTGCTTGGATTCCATGCCTAGATTCTGATTTAATTCGTCTGAAGACACTGGTCTGTTAGTGTCTCTCGATTGTTTTTTCATTACCGCATCCCTAAGGAGCCCTTTTAAAAATATATTTTCCTAATTTCTCTTTCTTATAGAATTTTCATACCACCAGATATACTGTATATGTTTATGAACTGTATGTACATTTATGCTTTATATATAAAAAGAGTAAGATTTTTTTTGGCCAGTATTCAGAATTCATGATGTAGATGAACTTGGAATTCCCTTGTAAGTTTACCAACAGAATAACTCTGTAAGTTTAACTTATCTGAAATCACAGAAGAAAGAAATAAAAGAGGATACACTACAGTGTAAATTCCATCACCATCTCCACCGGGGTTTGTTCTCCAGTTGTATAACATTCATATTATCCTGTGCCTTATCAAGTTGGACCTGCCTTGGCAATTCAAGACATTACACTTGGGGCTTCCCCAGCTGGCTCAGTGGTAAAAAATCTACCTGCCAATGCAGGAGACGTGGGTTTGATCCCTGGTCTGGGAAGATCCCACATGTTGCAGAGAAACTAAGCCCATGTGCCACAACTACTGAGCCTATGCTCTAGAGTCAGCAAGACACAACTACAGAGAGCTCACACGCCGCAACTACTGAAGCCTGTATATCCTAGAGCCCATGCTCAGCAACAGAAAAAGACACTGCAAGGAGAAGCCCAAGCACTGCAACAAAGACCCAGCACAGCCAAAAATAAAAATGTATTAAAAAAAAGACATTACATTCAATGAAGAAGGAAGAAGGGAGTGGGAGGAAAATTTTCTGACACATCTTTGGAAGATCCATGTCACCAGCAGGACATGTCCTGACCACTCTTGGTGTGCATCCTTGGGCAGAACAGCCTCACACATGGTAATCTGCCAACACTGGGAGTGGTCAGACAGGCCAGACAGAAACGAAGATCCCAGAATTCCCTGGGAGTGTGAATTAAATAACCTTTTAAAGACAATTCTATGCCCAAAGCAAGAACAGATAATCTGAATAAAAGATAAAGCAATCTCCTCTCTAGGACTTCACAGCACATGGTGTGTGCTCCCTGATCCTAGCTACCTCCACTCGTACTAGAGTCATTTATAAACATGTTGGTGGGCCTCCTACGCATAAAGGGAATGTGAGAAAAAGTCAGCTGCTGTCCATTTGATGGATAAGACCGAAACAGCTCTGTTACTGAGAATGGAGGAATGACCTCCAATAAATGAGTTAAAAAAATTTTTTTTAATCTATTTTTAATTGGAGGCTAATTACTTTACAATATTGTGTTGGTTTCTACCATATATTAACATGAATCAGTCATACATATACATCTGTCCCCTCCTTCTTAAACCTCCCTCCCCAATAAACGTTTTAGATTAAGTCCTTTTTAAAAAAATTTGCAGCTGCATCACTAGGCACAAAGGACCTTAGTTTCCCGACAAGGGATCAAACCCACACCACCTGCAGTGGATGGGCAGAGTCTTAACCTTTGGACCTCCAGGGAAGTCCCAAGTCTTTATTCTAGAGGAATCTTTTACATGTAGACTGGACCCCTCACAATAACATTTGTTTACTTTAACAACAACAATAACAAAAGTTCATGGAAGCCATTTGTAGATACATAGAGTCCTAACTTTAGAACTCAGGTTTGATCTGAAATACTCTGGGCTTCCCAGATGGCTCGGTTGGTAAAGAATCTGTCTGCAATGCAGGAGACCTGGGTTCAATTCCTGAGTCAGAAAGATCCCCTGAAGAGGAAAATGGCAACCCACTCCTTCTTGCCTTGGAAATCCCAGGGACAGAGGAGCCTGCTGGGCTAACATACATGGGGTCACAAAAGAGTCAGACACGACTTAGCGACCAAACCACCACCACCAAACTTCTGATGTCATTATTTGAGGACCCCGATCCAGAGTTCTGGGGCTGCCTTCATTCCGGTAAAGCAGGAGCTCTCTGTTCCTTGCCTCATTTTCATCTGAATGCACCTGTGAAAACTTTTTTGGTCTAAAGTTGAAGATTCAGGGTCAAAGGAGGGAGTGAGAGGTGGAAGGGAGATGTCAGTCTATAATAGAAAATTAACAAATAAATAGCTATGTTAGGGGAAACACGGACTGAAACCACCCACCCTGGCCTGGCACCACAGTAACCATTCACATGAGTTGTTTTATGCCAAGAGGTCCTGGCAAAGAACACAGAATTAACAAGCCACTACCAACCAGAAGAAGCTGGAAAAGGTCACGAGGAGATGCCACATGACCTACCACCTCTCAGAATCCTCTTTGCTGGCATCTATCTTGACTGAGCAATGCATGTGTTACCAGGAAGGACCTTGAGTCAGGATGCTTGGTTAGAGACAGTTTGGACACTAACCCCATCACCATAAAACCTGATACTGAGATCCACGTGGGAGAGCAGTCATCCTGGGTTCCCTTACTCAGCTGCTCTCTGCCCAGGCAGCCCTTTCCAACAAAGTCTCTTGCTTTGTCAGCACGTGTGTCTCCTCAGACAATTCATTTCTGAGAGTTAGACAAAAGCCCACTCTCAGACCCTGGAAGGGGTCTCCTTCCTTCATCAACAGCAGTAATAATACATCTGGAAACATGTTGGCTTGTGTTCCTCCAAGGATCTGACAATACAGTTGGTATTGGTAAATCAGATAATTTTTATGAACAGCTGAGTAATAATGTTAATGAATCCAAGCTCAGTCAGCTCCCTGCAAGAGAGGCCAATAAATGGAGGCAAGGAACAGCAACTTTATTCAGAAAGCTGGGTGTCTGGAAGATGGTGAATTAATGTCCTAGTGAAAGTGAAGTTTCTCAGTCGTGTCCAACTCTTTGCAACCCCATGGACTATAGCCTACCAGGCTCCTCTGTCCATGAGATTTTCCAGGCAAGGCTACTGGAGTGGGTTGCCATTTCCTTCTCCAGAAGATCTTCCTAACCCAGGGGTTGAACCCGGGGCTCCCGCAATGCAGACAGACCCTTTACCATCTGAGTCACCGGGGAAACCCAATGTCCTAGAGTACCATCTAATCAGGGTCTGGATACCAGTTTAGGAGGTGAGAAAATAAAGTAAAAAGGCCATAAATCTTGCAAAGTATCTCTTGGCTTGGCCAGCATCGGGGAGAATATGTGCTAATTTCTTTCTGGCAGCCATTCAAGGTGGGCAGGGTAAGAAAGTCTCCCTGTGAGCTGAACAAAGGCATCAGGGCAGGGTTCCTTTAGGCAGGCTTACAGCTTACAGACAGTGCTTAGAGCTAGTGAATAGCTGTATGCTTACAGCTACAGGCAGTGCATCCTTCTAATGATTATAGTAACAAACATAGTGAAAAGCAAGGAAGGTCAAACCAGTCAATCTGAAAGGAAATCAATCCTGAATATTCACTGGAAAAACTGATGCTGAATCTAAGCTGCAATACTTTGGCCACCTGATACAAAGAGCCACTTGTTGGAAAAGACTCTCATGATGGGAAAGATTGAAGGCAAAAGGAGAAGAGGGTGGCAGAGGATGAGATGGTTAGATAGCATCACCAACTCAATGGACATGAATCTGAGCAAACTCTGGAAGATGGTGGAGGGCAGAGGAACCTGATGAACTGGAGTACACGAGGTTGCAAAGAGCTGGACACGATTTAGCCACGGAACAACAACAACAAAGTGAAAGAAACAAATCCAACACAGAGTCAGATTTTGCTTTTCCTGCTTACAATAATATATATCATTAAATAGGAGGTACAGATAATAAGGAATTTAGAGGAGGGAGTGATCCCTGAGATCTGGTGTCAGAGATATTCAGGAATGCTGGGGGTGGAAATACCTGAATATGTATGAAGCAGGAACAAAAGCCAGCTGAAGACTGAAAAGGAACAATGCACTCTGGGTTAAATTATTCAAGAGAAGTTTGGAGTGAAATTTCTTCCATCATAGCTCAATTGGTAAAGAATCCGCCTGCGATGCAGGAGATGCCGGTTCGATCCCTGGGTTGGGAAGATCCCCTGGAGAGGGGAAAGGCTACCCACTCCAGTATTCTGGCCTGGAGAATTCCATGGACTGGACTGTATATAGTCCATGGGGTCGCAGAGTCAGACACGATTAAGCGACTTTCACTTTCACTTCTCTGAATTCTGATCCTTCAAGCTGCTGCTTCTGGAGCTGTTCCTCTGCCTAATAGCACAAGTCTAGAAGAAAATGAGGTGGTGTTGGCACAAAGATGTGCGTGCTAACTCGCTTCAGTCATATCTGACTCTTTGCAACTCCAAGGACTGTACCCACCAGGCACCTCTGTTCCTGGGATTCTCCAGGCAAGAATATTGGAGTGGGTTGCCGTTACCTGGTAGCACAAAGGTACCTGGGCTCCTTTCATAGCCTCCTAGTGGAAAGAACTTCTGTGCTCAAAATGAGAGTCATTAGCAACTTTAAAATCCAGAAAATGCGACCATTGTCCTTGGGCCCAGATGTGAATTCTCCTCTGGCAATGGGGCTTCCCAGGTATTGCTAGTGGTAAAGAATCCACCTGCCAATGCAGGAGATGCAGGAGACTTGGGTTCAATCCCTGGGTCAGGAAGAACCCCTGGGTTCTTGGACAGAGAAAACTGTCAGTCTACAGTCCACGGTGTCGCAAAGAGTTGGACGTGACAGAAACTGAACGACAACAACTTTCTTTACAATTAGAAGAAAAAATGTTTCTTTAAAGATGAGTTCTTTTGGTGGAAGCTTCCTGAGCTATTAAGGCATGTATTGAATTGGAATCAGGAGGCAGTTTTTCTTTTTAAAGATGGCAAGAACTGGTTAATCAGTGATTTAAAAACTACAAGTTAGGGTCTTCCTTGATGGTCCAGTGGCTAAGATTCCACACCCCCAATGCAAGTCCCATCCCTGGCATGGGAACTATGGTCTTGAGTGCTGCACAGCACGGCCTAAAAAAATGAAAAAGAAAAAACAAATGCAACCCAACTATACCAAGAGCACACATTGTCTGGACTTCCTTGATTCTGTGACAAGACTGATGCTGTTGGTCTTAACCCATTCATCTACAAGGCTAACCTCTTTGTGGAAAAACAATATTGGAGGTGAGATGAGAGAAGGTAATACATGGATCTTGGTTATCCCATATTGATTATTGAGAAATTTCCAAGAACTGGATCTAAAATTCATGCAGTCTTCTACTCCAAAAGATACAATTATTTCTTCCAAGAATGCAATGAACCTGAATCTGACAAGCTATCCAATCGTGTCACCAAAGGTTGAAAAGCAATAGTAGGTTTGGTTTTCAGGAATGATGTAACTAATGAAATTTATCAATTTATTTCATTTATTATATATGTATTGCATGTGGATTTTGTGGCTGACATACTTTTATTTAGTAGCATCTAAAGAAGGTAAAATTTTTCTATAGATAATAGATTAATGACTATGAAAAATATAAATTGAATTTTTATAACATATTATAGTTTTAAAAACCTCTAAGATATAGTCTCTTCATTTCCAGTTTTTTCTATTAAGTTTGAAAATAAAAACCCTCAAAGATCAAGAAGATACCTTTTGGAGAATACTCAGTAAGTCAGTTCATAAAATCCTTGGATGAGAAATTACAATTACCTCTCTCTGGTTTGCCTAAAATTATGAAATGATGTTTCCACAACTGTTACAGTTTCAATAAGGGCAGCATTTTAATTAAGATTAAAAAGAGAATACACCTTAGAACTCAAAGAAAAATTATAATAACATAAGCAAACTCTTTAAATGGTGATAATATAATTTTATTCTGTTTGAAGATTGACTTTCTTAATATTACATATAATGTATAAATAGTAACTTCTCTGGTGGTCCAGTGGCTAAGACTCTGGCTCCCAATGCAGGCGGCGTGGGTTCCATCCCTGGTCAGGGATCTAGATCCCACATGCTGCCACTAAGACTCAATGCAGCCAAATAAATAAATAAATAGAAATACTAAAAAATTAAAAAAAAAAAAACACGTGTTAGTCATTCAGTCATGTCCAACTCTTTGCAATCCCGTGGACTATAGCCCTCCAGGCTCCTCTGTTCATGGGATTCTCCTGGCAAGAATACTGGAATGGGTAGCCATTCCCTTCTCTAAGGGATCTTTCTGACACAGGGATCAAACTCGGGTCTCCTGCACTGTAGGTGTTTTCTTTACCATCTGAGCCACAAGGGAAGACTCTTAGATCCCCTAATCCTGTGCCAAAGCTTTGACTTATTTTGGATTTCTGGTCTCCACTTTGAAGTTCAGCCCGGACTTTCTGTAGCCTCTGCCTCCCACGGCCAGCTTCAGCCTTCACTGGTGGACGGCTTGCAGTGAGGCCCTCCCAAGACACAGCTCCATGACCATCTCACCTGTGGGACAGAGGCAAGAAGCAACTGGACCCAGGCCTTGTGGGCAGTGTAGGTGGGTGTGGGGCTGAGAGGAGGGCATTTCATGCAGGGGAATAACCTGAAAAATATGCAAGATGGAACTTGGAAAGGTGTTTGGGCAGCTATGTGTTGGTGGGTTTGCCTGGAACATTGCTGTGGGGATCACTGAAGGAAGGCTGGAAAGGGAGCTGAGAATCCCATGGATGGAAGCTTCCGGATGCCCAGTCAAGGCCTTTAAAGACCCAAAGATACAACAGAACTCACCCTCAGTCTCTAGATCCTTCCTGCGGGAAGGAACATAACATGAACTGTGATGTTTAGTTCTCTAGTTTAGTTACTGGATCTTTTGGCACAGTTTGTTCCCCCTTTTCCTGTGGATGTGCTTAGTCGCCCAGTCCTGTCTGTGACTCCATGGACTGTAGTCTGCCAGGCTCCTCTGTCCATAGGATTTTTCAGGTAAGAATGCTGCAGTGGATTGCCATTTCCTTCTCCAGCGGATCTTCCAAGTCACCGAAGTCTCCTGTGTCTCCTGCACTGCAGGTAGATCCCTTACCTGCTGAGCCACTGGGGAACCTTTTCCTATGGATTTATTTATCTAATTGGAGGATAATAGCTTTATAATGTCATGTTAGCTTCTGCTGTATAACATGAATCAGCTATAAGTATACACAGTCCCCTCCCTTTTGGACTTCCTTCCCACCCTCCCATTCACCCATCCCTCTAGGTCATCACATAGTACCTGGTTGAGCTCCCTGTGTTATACAACAGCTTCCCACTAGCTCTTTATTTTACACATGGTAGGGTACATATGTCCCGCATTGCAGGCAGACGCTTTAACCTCTGAGCCACCAGGGAAGCCCAGGGTACATATGTCAGTGCTACTGTCTCAGTTCATCCCCTCGCTCCTTCCCTCCATGTCCACAAGCCCATTCTCTGTGTCTGCATCTCGATTCCTGCCCTGAAAATAGGTTAATCAGTACCATTTTTCTAGATTCCACATATGTGTGTTAATACACAATATTTGCTTTTCTCTTTCTGACTTACTTCACTCTGTATGACAGACTCTAGTTTCATCCACATCACTACAACTGACCCAATTTTATTCCTTTTTATGACTGAGTAATATCTCATTGTGTATATGTGCCACAACTTTATCCACTCATCTGTCGATGGACATCTAGGTTGCTTCCATGTTCTGGCTTTTGTAAAAAGATTTTTGCACAATTTTGTAGTCACACTTTTTGGGAAGGAAAGGGCCAAAAGCCTGGTATGTTCTTTCAGTTCTCCTAATGTCTGGGGCAAACCCACATGTCATCCAGTTTGTAGAGTCAGAAACTCTGAGGAAGAGAAAGGGCCTTAAATCTCTGATACTCCATGACCTCATCCATTGTTGGAAAACCTGCAACATCCAACAGCAGGGCATCTGACCGAGGCTTGAACTCCTCCAGGGTCGGATGGCTCTCTACCTCTCAGAATAAGCTGCAACTTTCATCCTTATCAGCTTCCCCCAGGAAGGATCTAGAGACTGAGGGTGAGTCCTGTTGTAAATTTGGGTCTTAAAGGCATCTGGAAGCTTCCATCCATGGGATTCTCAGCTCCCTTTCCAGCCTTCCTTCAAAGTTCCCCACAGCAATGTTCCAGGCAAACCCACCAACACCCAGTTGCCCAAACACCTTTCCATGTTCCATCCTGCATCTTTTTCACATCATCCCCTTGCATGAAATGCCCTCCTCTCAGCCCCACACCCACCTACGCTGCCCACAAGGCCTGGGTCCTCAAGGTTCAAAAGAGCATTCCTCATTCTCTCTGACATGCCACAAGTTGCCTCTAGGTTTTCTCTCCTCTTTTCTCTCAGCTCTCCAGGTGGAAGGAACATCCCCAGGTCCTTGAAACGTTTCTCCACTAACACAATGCAGAGTTTCCTCCTATTCTCATTCCCATATCTTTCTTGATAAAGAATAATGTTTTATGGGTATGGACAGGAGGTTAAAAAAAAAAACTTTATGAGATGTAACATGTATCTCATAAAATCCACCAATTGTAAAGTAAATTTCAAACACTTCCACATTGCCTTGTGCCAATTTGTAGTCACTCCTCATTCCCACCCCCAGCTCTAGGAAACCACTGATCTGCTTTCTACCTCTATGGTTTTGGGGATTTTTTTTTAGGGTTGCTTTTTATATAACAAAAAAAATTTTTTTTCTTTTTCTATCAGCCACCTGAGAACCCATGGAAACAGCTTTCTATTACAGAACTTTCCTTTGAGATGGTTTTCCGGGGGAGGTTTTTATCTATAGTTGCAGATATGGATAATAAATTTTCATGAATGATGATTCCATAATGGGTTATAATTTATCTTCCTAATCACTAAAGATTAGTGAGCATTCAAATAGGACAATCAGAGGGTCTCCCAGAATATCCCCTTGAGCTACAGGCCATATATACAGTGAGTGCTGAATGGACTTATTGATCCAACCCACTGGTGGTACTTCAGATGATTCTGATGCCTTGCCCAAGGTCAGGGAATGAGGACTCATGGAAGCCCAGTGACCCCCACTCTCCTCAGCATCTCTCAGACCCTCCAGGCTCAGCCCTGCTTTGTGTCCAATCTCCTCCCTGTAAGGAACTCATTTCCTCCTAGCCCCTAACCTGAAACCCCCCTGCTCAGCAAGATCCAGGTCTCTGATGCCTTCTCTACCTACACTCTAGAAAAGCTCTCTGCGCTCAAACATGATTTCAGTTGCAGTGACATTGCCTGTGATCATAAATGCTGCTGCTGTTGCTGCTGCTAAGTTGCTTCAGTCCATAAATGCAGATGACTACAAATGGCCGGAGGATGGGGACCTTGTCATCAAGCCTCCTTCAGCTCCCACAGCCTTATAAGATGGCTTGTCCTGACCCCTGACCCCTGATTTCTCCCTCCTTTGAGACCCTGCGGTCTTTGAACTTCTTTCATTACTTTCTGCCTTATTTCACAGTCCCTCGAGTGCTTCATTATGCCTGAGTGTCCTGGGGGCAGTAGCTCCCTCTTCTTGAAGTCCTCCTTTGAGACCTGACGCAGTACCTTGTACATAATAATTATTGAATTACGATCACCCCTGTTTGCTTATCACGCCACAGTTTTCAAAGTGCCTTCATATCCATCCTGCAATTTGACCCTATGGCAATGTGGTGATAAAGGCAGGACTATTATACTCCTTTTACAGACAAATAAATTTGTGCCCAGGGTCCTCGCTTCTAAGATAGTCTGATGTAAAGTGCCAGGGCTCAGTTACACTGCCCCATGGCTCAATAAGTCTTTGTTGAATGGATTTCATGCTACTTGGTTGGTCGCATCGATATGGATGAGGGTACAAGAAGTAAGGAGGAGCTTTGGCTTGTTCTTTGTTGTAGCTTTTGTTGCTGTTCATGTATTCATTATATATTAATCCATTTATTCACTCAACAGACAAGTACGGAGGGCTGCTTAATCAGTACCAGGCACTAATTAAGCACTGGGGTTGCACAAAAAGTTTCAGACACTACCCTTTGGTTGCTGATCAGGCTGTGTGGGAGAAACACAAGTAAATCCACTGTTGAAATATAAAAATTCCCTGGAGACATTCCTGGTGGTCCTGGGGTTAGAACTCAGTGCTTCCATGGAAGGGGCCCAGGTTTCATCCCTGGTGGGTAACTAAGATCCCACATGCCTTTATATGTGGCCAAAAAAAAGAAAAGAGAGAAATATCAAAATTCATCATGTTAAGGCTGTGAGAACCTGGAGGGGTTCTCTAAGTCAGCCTGGGGAGATCAGCAAGTGTTCCTTAACAAAGGCATCTCTTGAACTGGGTCTTATAGGAGAGGCAGGAATCAGCCAGGGTTTTCTCATGAGAGAAAAGGAGGTCTCAGGCTTGTGACTGTGAGTTTGTGGTGGGGTGAGATTTCCTCCAGGTCGTACAAAGATTTTAGCTGCCTTGGAGGTGGTGTGGTCCAGTGGCTAAAGGCTTGGTTATCAGAGGCACTTGAATTTGACACCTCTGTCATTAATTAGCTGTGTAACTGAACAAATCACTTAAATGTTAACTTAGACCCTTACTTTCCTTATCTGTGAAATAATTAAAGCCTTCTCTAGTAGACTGTTAGGATTGTAAGTGGGACTGGGGTTAAGGCATTTAGCTCAGTGTCTGGTACACAGAGGGCTTCCCAGGTGGCTCAGTGGTACAGAATCTGCCTGCCAATGCAGAAGACACAGGTTTGATCCCTGAGTCAGGAAGATCCCCTGGAGAAGGAAATGGCAACCCGCTCCAATATTCTTGCCTGAAATTCCATGGACAGAGGAACCTGTGGGCTATAGTCCATGGGGTCGCAAAAGAGTCGGACACAACTTAGGAACTAATCAATAACAACTGACCCACAGAAACACTCAATAAAGAAGACAGGAGTTCTTAGGAAATTGTCATCCTTTGTGGTATCATTGAGAGACAGAATTAACAAGGAAGCTGAAAGGATCAGCCACTGGCTTCCCCCTCTGCTTCCTTGGAGAAGTTCAGCTCCTCCATTTCATGTGCTGCCTGGAAATGCCCAGGGTAGCAAAGAGAAGAGGAGGAAAGTGGAGAGATGATTAC
>NW_011494713.1:6238847-6240109 GCF_000754665.1 Bison bison bison
ATGATTACACCATGGAAACACAGGCAGAAGCTCTGAAACAAAATTGAAAGCCTAAAATTGAGATTAAGGATCAAAGGAGTGGTAGGCTTGGGGCAAAGCAAATTCATAAAGTTCAAAAGCAAAAATACTTATTTTTTTGGGGGAAAGTTTTCACACAATTTCTCCTTTGACAAGAAAATTGCTCCCATGGGGTACTTCTCCCGTGGTCCAGGTAAAGACTGCACTTCCAATGCAGGGGTGACCGGGTTTGTTCCTTGGTTGGAAAACTAAGATCCCCCACATGCTGAGGCCAAAATATAAAGAAAAATTAAAAGAAAAAAATTGATCCCACACTTGTAGTATTTGGTACCTCAACTTGCCTTGTGCATTTTCTCCTGGATGGTTTACTATTTCCGGTTTGCAAAGCACTGTCGCATACCTTGTCTTGTGGACATCTCACAACAAGCCGAGACTTTATGCCACTGGGACAAGGAGGCTGCTTCGTTTCACAGGTGAAGAAACAGAAAGCCAACCGCTTTGACAAAAATCACCCTGATTCTGAGTTTTCTCTACAAACAGACCTCAGGGACACTTGACAGGGCACGCAGGCCAGATTCTCACGCAGGAAAAATTCTTTGACTCAGAACAAGAAACCCCGAGGAGAGTATGTATATTTCTGTCTATCGTTGCTGAGTTTATGGTTCTTTAAACATAGAGGCTGCGGTAGAGTAAACAGTCTCTCCAGGAAGCACCAGGGGATCACTGAGGTCAGCATTTGACCACAGGTATGCAGGCCTGAAAAGCCTGTCTACATCAGAAAGACGGAAAGGTAGATCCACTGTGGCTGGTTTTCAAGGTGTTTTCTTGGCTTCATCTCTGTTAGAACCTTTCTTTCCGGATTTATTGAAGTGTAATTGACAGATACTATTGCTTAAGTTTAAAGTGTACAATACACATATATATTGTGAATATATATGTACAATATGTATATATATTGGTTACCATGGCCAGGCTAGTTTACACACCCTTTCCCCCATGTGTGTGTGTGTAGTCGCTCAGTCACGTTCAATTCTTTGCAATCCTTTGGACTATAGCCCAACAGGCTCCTCTGTCCACGGGATTTCCCAGACAAGAACACTGGAGTGGGTTGCCATTTTCTTCCGCCAGGGAATCTTTCTGACCCTGGGATAGAACCCGCATCTCCTATGTCTCCTGCATTACAAGAGGATTGTTTACCTGCTAAGCCACTGAGGAAGCCATTTACCTCACATGATTACCATTTT
>NW_011494713.1:6240209-6247503 GCF_000754665.1 Bison bison bison
TATTGTTGTTATGGTGAGAAAATTAAAGCCCTGTCCTTTAGGAGCTTTCAAGGATACAACAGAAAATATTTTTAAAAGGATCTTTCATGATATGGTTCTGTAATAACCTACAGGGACTTCCACGGTAGTCCAGTGGTTAAGACTCCATGCTTCCAATGCAGGGGGCATGGGTTCAGTTCCTGGGTGGGAGACTGAGATCCCACATGCTGGCAGCTCAACCAAAAGATAAAAACAGAAAATAATAATAAAAAAATATAGGGGACTTCCCTGGTGTCCGGTGGATAGGAATCCACCTGCCAATACAGAGGACATGGGTTCGATCCCTGGTCTGGGAAGATTCCACATGCCTTAGGGCGATTAAGCCCATTTGCTGCAACTACTGAAGCCTGATAGCTGTAGAGTCTATGCTCTGCAATAAAAGAAGCCTCTAGCAATGAGCAGCCTGAGCATTGCAACTACAGAAAGCCTGAGTACAATAACAAAAACTCAGCTCAGCCAAAAATAAATAAATTAAAAAAACATAATCTACAGGAACCCCTTACTTTCTGGAAGCAGGTAAAACAGGAGCTCTGTGGGTGTGTGCAATGTTTTTATTTCTGCGGTGCACACCACACGTAACATTCAGTGCCCTCTCAAGCAGCTCTTATGTTTGTCTCATATAATCCTCACTGTAAATCTATGAGATGAAAATTCTTATCTCCAATGACAGATAAGAAAACCGAGGTCTAGGGAGGCTCTTCCAGGGCTCAGAATGCGTATGTGGCTGTGATTGCAAAACCAGGTCTTTTTTTCAAAGCCAGGGTCCTGGTTATTCTCCTCCATTCATTGTCTCCCAAGGAATTTAGCTCTTACGAGAAACTTTGTATTATTCTCTTCTTGTTTCTTGATTTCATCTCTTTTTCACTAGAGGACATAATGGTTAGCTTTTATATGTAAAACTAACTTTTATCGAGAAGGAGGTCTTTAGCCATGACTGTGCTAGTCAGGACTTTTTATACAGTAATTTATGAGGTTGCTATTATTTTTATCCTTTTATGTGTTTGCCTAGGTCATTTTAAGCAATTCCAAATGAAATAGAAGTACATTGGGTACAAATAGAAGCCAATCAGTTCCATTCTCCTCCTCTTAAATTTTTAATGGATTTGTGAATTGTTTTCCAGATGTTTTTTTTCTTAGCATTTAAAAATACATGTTGAAGGACTTCCCTTGTGGTCCAGTGGTTAAAACTCTGTGCTCCCAATGCAGGGGCCCAGGTTCAATCCCTGGTCAGGGAACTAGATTCCACATACTGCAACTAAGAATTCGCTGCCACAACAAAGAACTGGTGCAACCAAATAAGTTAATAAACATTTAAAAAAGATGCATCTTGAGGCATTAGAATGCAAGCCCCACGAAATGAAAAACAAATTCTCCTGGAGAACAGATACACAGACATCATATTGTTTCCATTTTATGGATGAGGAAACTGAGGTTCAATGGGATTGAGTGATTGCAAAACCCAAAGTAGGCAAGCAATAGAGTCGGGATCAGAGCTGAAGTCTTAAGATGCCACTTTTCAGCCTTCACCCCACCATCTCTTTAGCCGGCCATCAGTCCCAAAACAAGAGTCGAAAGCACACAGTGCTTGGGTCAATCCTCGGTGTGACTTTTGACATGTCACTTGCTCTAGGTGAATTGCTTAGGATACCCTGGGGGCTTTTAGTTTGTCTGAGAAAAGAGTGTAAACATGCCTTTGCAGGACTTCAGTGGGCGCTGAGGGAACGAAATCCTGTCTGCCGTGTGTGCTGATTTGCTAGGAAAAGGCACTGCAGACGCCGGAGTTATGGGTGGGAACATGCTGTTCCTGGGGCAGCCTCCTTTAGAGACGAGCAGCCCTTGTTCTAGGGTTTCTCTCCAGCTGACTCATCCTGTGACCTTGAGAAAGCTCCCAGTGTCTCTGCACCTTTGTTTTGCACTGGCTGGAAAGCAGGGCTAATAATACTTTCTACCTTGTTCATAAAAGAGAGGAAATTAACAGACAAGCCCTCACACTACATTCCTGTGGAGTTGGGGCTTGAGTCCTAGCACCTGCTTGAGTCAGATGAGGGGACTAAAGCGTTGCTCTTAGACGAAGAGATCGGAAAAAAACAACCCTGGAAAAAGAGAACACCTTTTAGCCAAAATGTGCTTCTCTAGGGAAAATGAGTGGTTTTTGCTTTTTAAGATTTTTTTTTTCTCAAAAGAAGTTTTTATTGAATGTTACAATATTGCTCTGTTTTATGTTTTAGGTTTTTGTCCTGGAGGCATGTAGGATCATAGCTCCCTGACCAGGCATCTAACAAAGATAATCATATTGTTTCCATTTTATGGAAGGTGAAGTCTTAATCACAGGACTGCCAGGGAAGTCCCGCGTGTTTCTTAGCCTCACTTTTTCGAAAATGTTCGTCTCGTGCCTTTGTTAAAACGCTTTGCATCTCCTGAAATGTCCTCCCCCGTGTCTTTTTGTGAAATGTTTCTTGTCATTCAGGGTCCTGTCAAAATGCCATGTTTCTGTGAAGCTTGCCTCTATTCTTTAACTAAATGCCATTTCTCTCTTCTCTGGGCTCTTTGAACACTGTCTGTCCTCTCTTAATCTCATATTCTGCCAAGAATTATAGTGATTTTTGAAATACAAATCCTATTCTCCTATTAGATGATAAATATATTGAAGGTAAAAATAGTATCTATTTCTATAACTTGGTGAGGTATTGACACAGCATCCTACACATGAAAGTCTGAAAGTGAAAGTCGCTCAGTCGTGTCTGACTCTTTGTGACCCCATGGACTATACAGTCCATGGAATTCTCCAGGCCAGAATACTGGAGTGGGTAGTCTTTCCGTTCTCCAGGGGATCTTCCCAACCCAGGGATCGAACACAGGTCTCCCACATTGCAGGCGGATTCTTTACCAGCTGAGCCATAAGGGAAACCCAAGAATACTGGAGCGGCTAGCCTATCCCTTCTCCAGCAGATCTTCCTGACCCAGGAATCGAAGCAGGGTCTCCAACATTGCAGGTGGAGTCTTTACCAACTGAGCTATCAGGGAAGCCCCATTCCTGCACATAGTAGTTGCCTGATAATCAATTCCTGAACAAATAAATGAATGGATGTAATATTCACAGAGGAAAAATATTAATTAGTAGCCAAAGTTTGGTGAAAAAAAAAGTCTGGTGAAGACTGACACCACCAAATGTACTGAAGCGTTTCTGCTCATCAGTGTCCACCTGTTAAGTTCCTGCTCACTGATGGACCCACCAATGCATTGATCCCTTGAAAAACACATTATCTGAGCATCTCCTTTTGAAGGATGCTATGCAAAGTCCTTCAGGAAAGAACATTCCAGGTTCCAAGTCTGTGAAGTGAGCCTTTGCTGCTCTCATCCTGGTCATCCCAGGCTTGGGTTTCTGGGCAGAATTAAGGATTTGTGCATGGGCTGATACACCTGGGTTCTGGTCTTGCTTCTGATCCTTGCTAACTTATCACCTTGAGTCAATGGCTTTACAAATCTGTTTCATATCATGTTCAAAGTTAAATTGATAAAGAAGATAACACCATAGCGCTGGTTTACCTGACTCCTAGAAATATGGAGGCAAAGTGCAATAATGAAGTGAAAACATTTTGTCTTCTCTGAGAGCATTTGAAAGACACACACACATATATATATTTGGGCTTCTCAAGTGGTGCAGGTGGTAAAAAAATCTACCTGCCAGTGCAGGAGACATAAGAGATGCAGGTTTGATCCCTGGGTTGGGAAGATCCTCTGGAGAAGGAAATGGCAACCCACTCCAGTATTCTTGCCTGGAGAATCCCATGGACAGAAGAGCCTGGCGGGCTACAGTCCATGGGGTCGCAAAAAGTCAGACACGACTGCAACAACTTGACACACACACATTTTTGTACATATATATTTTTAAATTAAAGGAATGCAATGCATCACGTATATCCAACAAATTACAAAACATGCCCTTAGGTACCTTAGAAAAGCTGAATAGTTTCAATTTATGACACACACTTTGGATACAATGCCTCACAATTATTGATTTTTATAGCAAAAGCTGAAAAACATTGAAAAAACAGAATTCTAAGTTTCATTGTAAAACACACACTATTCATTACATTCTATGACACAGCATGTTTTGGTCATTGTCATTGTACATACACAACATTGCATAGTTGTAATCCATGTGTTTCCCTATTTATAATTTTAATGGGAATATTATTCATCTAACTACTTACCTGTCTAGCTAATCCCAGAATTTAACTATTTCTTAATTGTTGGTCATTTGAGTAATTTTCAATTCTTATTATTACACATGGTCTATTTTTAATCGCGTCGAGATTCCTAGCCGTCACCTAACACGTTCTTGGCTTGGCTCCCTCTACTGTCAGTTGATATATACCCAAGAAATGCCAGCTCATTTTATTATTAGCCTGAGCAAAACAGAATTAGGAAGGAACTACAAATGTTTTATTTTTAAAATCAGATTGTGCTTTTCCAAGATGGTTTGGGAATGATCTTCTTAAGGAGAACAGAGCTCTGGACCATTGCACCACAGCTTTAATCTCATAAAGAAGAGGCGTGACCACCAGGGACTTTATATGCTTATCAAATATTTATTGGGAACCTCCAAGACGCCAATTTCAGGTTGGGGAAGAAAGGCATAATCCTTACCTTCAGTGAGCGTCCATGTTAGTAAAGGATCAAGACCAGTGGGACTTTCCTCGCACTCCAGTGGTTAAGATTCCCAGCTACTTTAGAAAACAGGAAAACAGTTTCACAGTTTCTTAAGAAGTTAAACATAAAGGTAACCATTTGACTCAGCTATTTCTCTCATATCTAGCCAAGAGAAACAAAATGATACATCCATACAAAGACCAGTATGTGAATGTTCGCAGCAGCATCATTCCTAATGATCCAAGGTAGAAATTACCCAAGGCCTATCACCTTATGAACAGCTAAACAAAATAAAATATTATTTCAGCCTTAAAAGAGGGATGACATTCTGATACCTGCTACGACATGGGTGAAGCTTGAACACATTGTTAAGTGAAAGTAGTCAGTCCTAAAGGACCACATCTTGTATGATTTTATTTATACAAAATGTCAAAACAACAGACAAATTCATAGAGGCAGAAAGTGGACTGTTGATTTCCAAGTCTTGAGGAAAAATGGGAAGTGATTGCCAATGGGTACGGAGTTGCTTTTTAGATATATATTTGATTACTTATTTGGCTGCATTGGGTTTGAGTTGTGGCACTCAGGATATTTATTGCAGTATTTCAACTCTTAGTAAAAGCATGTGGAACCTAGTTCCCTGACCAGCAATTGAACCTGGGCCCCTTGCATTGGGCGCTCAGAGTCTTAGACACTGGACCATGAGGGAAGTCCCTTGAATTTCTTCATGGGTGATGACACTGTTCTAAGATGGATCATATTGATGGTTATACAACTCTGTTAATATACTAAAACCTTGGATCTGTGTCCTTTAAATGGGTATGAGATGTGAATTATATCTCAGTGAAGCTGTTAAAAAAAATACTGGGAGCAGGCAATAGGAAGATCATTTGGTTTTAAGAAGAATGCCATGGTTAGATTTACTGTTTGGGTGGGGAGCGGTGGGGAGAGGGGGTGGTTTGCCGGGGGGCCTGCTGCACCATTTGCAGAATCTTAGTTCCCTGACCAGAGGTCAAACCTGGGCCCCTGGAGGGAAAGCACCAAGTCTTAATGACTGGACTGTCAGGGAATTCCCTAGACTTCCTCTTTAGAACTTTTTCTCTGGAATCAATGCACAGGATGGTTAGGACAGGGCAAGGGAAAAAATGTGAGGTTGGTTAGTGGGTGAGTGTAGCAGTGGGAGAGACATAGAGTAGGCAAGGCAGAATGGACATGTCTGAGACATTAAGGAATAAAACTGACATGATCTGGTGAGTGTCAGATGTGGGGAATGGGAAGTTAGGGATCTTACCCCAGTTACTGACTCAGGCCCTTGGGAAGCAGGAAAGGCTATTCACACAGATGGGAAAGCGGCAGGTATTTGCAGGGAAGTGGAGTTCAGTTCTGGATGGGGTGAGCTGGGGCATCCAAAGGCACTGGTTACGATTCTGGAGCCCAGAGGAGAGAGCTAGTGAAGAGATGGTGCACAACATGTCATCTTACTCTCTTACCACCTTATGAGGGAGCTTAAGCCTCTGGATAAGAAAATAGCTGTGGATACTGTAGCAGGCAGGCTTCTCTAGTGGTTCAGTTGGTGGCAGGAGATGCAGGTTCGATCCCTGGGTCGGCAAGATTCCCTGGAGAAGGAAATGGCAATTCACTCCAGTATCCTTGCCTGGGAAATCCCACAGACAGAGGAACCTGGTGGGCTACAGTCTGTGGGGTTGCAAGAGTCGGACATGACTTAGCAACTAAACCACCCAATCACCTCCACTACAGTGGGCAAAATATACATAATTGGCTCTCACCCTCCTTCCATCAAACTCTAACATGAGACATAGCAATGCTTTTGACTCAGGGCACAGGTTCAGCTTCTCCTATTGATTTACTGTAGCCAGCATTTGAATAGCTTCAAGGACTATTATTTTTAAATTTTTATTTTCATTTTTTTAAACTTTTAATCTTATATTGCAATGTGACATTGTACAGGAGACAGGGATCAAGACCATCCCCATGGAAAAGAAATGCAAAAAAGCAAAATGGCTGTCTGGGGAGGCCTTACAAATAGCTGTGAAAAGAAGAGAAGTGAAAAGCAAAGGAGAAAAGGAGAGATATAAACATCTGAATGCACAGTTCCAAAGAATAGCAAGAAGAGATAAGAAAACCTTCTTCAGCGATCAATGCAAAGAAATAGAGGAAAACAACAGAATGGGAAAGACTAGAGATCTCTTCCGGAGAAGGCAATGGCACCCCACTCCAGTACTCTTGCCTGGAAAATCCCATGGATAGAGGAGAGTGGTAGGCTGTAGTCCATGGGGTTGCTAAGAGTCAGACACGACTGAGCAACTTCCCTTTCACTTTTCACTTTCATGCACTGGAGAAGGAAATGGCAACCCACTCCAGTGTTCTTGCCTGGAGAATCCCAGGGACGGTGGAGCCTAGTGGGCTGCCATCTATGGGGTCACACAGAGTCAGACACGACTGAAGCGACTTGGCAGCAGCAGCACCAGAGATCTCTTCAAGAAAATCAGAGATACCAAAGGAACATTTCATGCAAAGATGGGCTCGATGAAGGACAGAAATGGTATGGACCTAACAGAAGCAGAAGATATTAAGAAGAGGT
>NW_011494713.1:6247615-6247812 GCF_000754665.1 Bison bison bison
AGTTTTCATTCTAATCCCAAAGAAAGGCAATGTCAAAGAATGCTCAAACTACCGCACAACTGCACTCATCTCACACGCTAGTAAAGTAATGCTCAAAATTCTCCAGGCAGGCTTCAGCAATATGTGAACCGTGAACTTCCTGATGTTCAAGCTGGTTTTAGAAAAGGCAGAGGAACCAGAGATCAAATTGCCAACAT
>NW_011494713.1:6247929-6261002 GCF_000754665.1 Bison bison bison
TGCCAAAGCCTTTGACTGTGTGGATCACAATAAACCGTGGAAAATTCTGAAAGAGATGGGAATACCAGACCACCTGACCTGCCTCTTGAGAAATTTGTACGCAGGTCAGGAAGCAACAGTTAGAACTGGACATGGAACAACAGACTGGTTCCAAATAGGAAAAGGAGTACATCGAGGCTGTATATTGTCACCCTGCTTATTTAACTTATATGCAGAGTACATCATGAGAAACGCTGGACTGGAAGAAACACAAGCTGGAATCAAGATTGCCAGGAGAAATATCAATAACCTCAGATATGCAGATGACACCACCCTATGGCAGAAAGTGAAGAGGAACTAAAAAGCCTCTTGATGAAAGTGAAAGTGGAGAGTGAAAAAGTTGGCTTAAAGCTCAACATTCAGAAAACTAAGATCATGGCATCTGGTCCCATCACTTCATGGGAAATAGGTGGGGAAACGGTGGAAACAGTGTCAGACTTTATTTTTTGGGGCTCCAAAATCACTGCAGATGGTGACTGCAGCCATGAAATTAAAAGACGCTTACTCCTTGGAAGGAAAGTTATGACCAACCTACATAGCATATTCAAAAGCAGAGACATTACTTTGCCAACAAAGGTCCGTCTAGTCAAGGCTATGGTTTTTCCTGTGGTCATGTATGGATGTGAGAGTTGGACTGTGAAGGAGGCTGAGCGCCGAAGAATTGATGCTTTTGAACTGTGGTGTTGGAGGACTCTTGAGAGTCCCTTGGACTGCAAGGAGATCCAACCAGTCCGTTCCGAAGGAGATCAGTCCTGGGATTTCTTTGGAAGGAATGATGCTAAAGCTGAAACTCCATTACTTTGGCCACCTCATGCGAAGAGTTGACTCATTGGAAAAGACTCTGATGCTGGGAGGGATTGGGGGCAGGAGGAGAAGGGGACGACAGAGGATGAGATGGCTGGATGGCATCACTGACTCGATGGATGTGAGTCTGAGTGAACTCCGGGAGTTGGTGTTGGACAGGGAGGCCTGGTGTGCTTCGATTCATGGGGTCACAAAGAGTCGGACACGACTGAGCGACTGATCTGATCTGATCTGCAATGTATAGCTTTATTGATTATGCTCAAAGCCTTTGACTGTGTAGATCACAACAAACTGTGGAAAATTCTTCAAAAGATGGAAATACCAGACCACCTTACCTGCCTCCTGAGAAATCTGTATGCAGGTCAAGAAGCAACAGTTAGAACCAGACATGGAACAATGGACTGGTTCCAAATTGGGAAAGGAGTATGTCAAGGCTGTATATTGTCACCCTGCTTATTTAACTTATATGCAGAGTACATCATGTGAAATGCTAGGCTGGATGAAGCACAAGGTGGAATGAAGATTGCTGGGAGAAATATCAATAACCTCAGATACACAGATGACACCACCCTTATGGCAGAAAGTGAAGAGGAACTAGAGCCTTTTGATGAAAGTGAAAAGAAGAGAGTGAAAAAGCTGGCTTAAAACTGAATTTTCAAAAAACTAAGATCATGGCATCCAGTCCTATCACTTTATGGCAAATAGATGGAGAAACAATGGAAAGAGTGAGAAACTTTCTTTTCTTGGGCTCCAAAATCACTGCAGATGGTGACTGCTGCCGTGAAATTAAAAGATGCTTGCTCCTTGGAAGAAAAGCTATGACCAATCTAGACAGCATATTAAAAAGCAGAGACCTTACTTTGCTGACAAAGGTCCATCTAGTCAAAGCTACAGATTTTCCAGTAGTCATGTATGGATGTGAGAGTTGGACTATGAAGAAAGCTGAGCGCCGAAGAATTGATGCTTTTGAACTGTGGTGTTGGAGAAGACTCTTGAGAGTCCCTTGGACTGCAAGGAGATCCAACCAGTCCATTCTAAAGGAGATCAATCCTGGGTGTTCTTTGGAAGGACTGATGAAGCTGAAGCTCCAATAGTTTGGCCACCTGATGTGAAGAATTAACTCATTCTTGACCCTGATGCTGGGAAAGATTAAAGTCAGGAGGAGAAGGGGACGACAGGATGAGATGGTAGGATGGCATCACTGACTCAATGGACATGAATTTGAGCAAGCTTTGGGAGTTGGTGATGGACAGGGAAGCCTGGTGTGCTGCAGTCCATGGGGCTGCAAAGAGTTGGACACGACTGAGCGACTGAACTGAAGTGAACTGTAGTTCAGTAATGTTAGTTTCAGGTGTACAGCAAAGTGATTCAGTTATACTGGTACATGTATCTATTCTTTTTCAAATTCTTTTCCCATTTAGGTTGTTAGATAATATTGAGCAGAGTTCGCTGTGCTATACAGTAGAGGACCGTACTTTTTATGGCACAAATTAGGACCTGTGTTCTGCCAGGGCTTGAAAGTGAAAGTGGTATTCGCTGAGTCGTGTCCAACTTTGTGCGACCCCATTATCTGTAGCCTGCCAGGCTCCTCTGTCCATGGGATTCTCCAAGCAAGAATACTGGAGTGAATTGTCATGCCCTCCTATAGGGGATCTTCCCAACCCAGGGATTGAACCCTGGTCTCCTGCATTGCTGGCAGATTCTTTACCATCTGAACCACCAGAGATTATGCCCAGGCTTGAATAAGGCCACAATTAAAAGAAATATTTGAATCTGAAACTCATTTAGAATGTACGCTGTTTAACAAAAACAAACAAACAAAAATAGTAAAACAAACAAACAAAAAAAATAGAATGTAGGCTGTTTGTTTAACCATGACGTGTATCCCTCTAGATAGTACATCCCAGGAGGTAGCCTGGTCTAGTGAACAGGGTGGTCTTCACTGCTTCCTTCTAGTGTATTAGCAAGTTCCCTGATTTTCAGATGTCTCATCTGAAAAAATGAGAATAACTGTATTTCCCATGTGGTAGGACTAAATATAAAAATTTTGCAAAGTTGGCACAGGGTAAGATCTCAATAAATAGCAGTTTATTATTATTACTATGATTTTCTTCCTTACATTTTTAAAAGGGGGCTTGATAAAGTGCGGTAAAGGAAATGTTCGGAGTGTCTGGGTTTTGTGCTCTCTTGTAGTTCCTAGATGTGTTCTAACTACCAAAATCCATCCTGCCTCTTGGTGACTGTTATTTTAAACTAAGGATATTTTAAGTTTGTTCTCTTCATAAGTGGCAGGATTTTATAAACTGACAGCTCTTTGATCTAATTTGCTGACAGCTTATGCAAGAAATAAATATTTTATTGAAATGCAAAAGCTAGTCAGTGTTTTGCCTCTCTTTCTCCCCACCCTTCTTCCCCTGGTGTATTTGGGCATGGCGGTGGCTGGCTTCCCAGGTAGCTCGATGGTAAAGAATCCGCCTTCCAATGCAGGAGATGTAAGAGATGGGGGTTCAATCCCTGGGTCAGGAAATGGCAATCCACTCCAGTATTCTTACATGGGAAATCCCGTGGACAGAGGAGCCTGGTGGACTATAGTCCATGGGGTCAAAAAAAGTCAGGCATAACCTAGTGACTAAACAAGAGAGTGAATTTTTGTCTCTGACTCAGACCCACATGGTCTGTGTACTGCTTGATTTTGGTCCCCATGCTCTCTTCCACCTGTTTCTACACTGTCAGCAACTTTGTTTCTTTATAGTGAATCTTGATCTCCTGTATCCTTTTGTTCTCTGGAGTGCCCATCACTATTTGGGGTTTCCAAATGGCCCAAGAGGGCAGACTGAGACCCTTGTGGATAATCGTAAGGGCATAGGAAACAACTAGGGTTTCCTCCAGCCCAAGGAAGGGAGACAGGCATGTGGGAGAGGGCTGTGGGGGACCTGGCTGGCTTGGTGGTTTTGCCTTTGTCCTTTCTCCAAAAGATGCTCCTGGGAGGCAACCAGAGAGCTTTCTGTGTTCATTTTGCATCCTGAGAGCAAATACATCACTTTGGCAAGGGAGCATCAGACCTATAGTAATAACACAGTACTCTGGCATTAAAGTGCAAAAACATTTTCCATGGCAGCTTAAAATTAATCGCCATCACTTGGTGCTGTAGATCCCTCTCCTTTATGCAGTGCCAGCTGTGGGACAACTGTTAAGGCAGCCATATGGCTTCCAAGAGCAAGAAGTCTGCGGAGACAATCAGCAAAGGCACTTTCCCCTTTTGTTCTGGAGAGGATGTGCTTTCTTGCTAACAGGCTGGAAGATGGGGCTGGTAATTGATCACAAAGAACAAACCGCAACAGACTCTTCTGGGTGGGATTATAAATGCATCTAGATCCCTTAGTGACATTGATAAACCACTGGAAACGCCTATTGTGCAACTGACTGTTCCAGAAAGTTCCTGTGGTCTTTGAACTCACATCAAGGGAAAAGAAAGGCGCTTCAGCACCTCACTTGCTTTATCTCGCTGATGGAAATGAATAATCAAACACATGTTACCCAGACAATCTCACAGTAGAGTTGCCTGGCAAATATTTATTGGTTTACTTTATTATTTAAAAATTTCGGGAATTTCCTGGCAGTCCAGTGGTTAGGACTTGGCGCTTTCACTGCTGGAGCCCAGGTTCAATCCCTGGTCAGGGAGGTAAGATCCTTCAAGCCACATGTCACAGCCAAAACAAACAAACAAACAAACAAATTTCTAAACTTAGTTCCTGCTCATGGTAAAAGTTTAAATTGTTTTGGAAGTTACCAGTAAGCAAGGAAATTCTTCCTCTTTCTTCTGATTCTTTGGCCCCACTCTGTAGAAGTTACCACTAAAAAGAGTTTCTTGTATATCCTTCAAGAAATTGTTCTTGCACATGCAAGCTCATACACTTGTGTATGTGTGTTTGTATCTTTTTTTTTTAATTTAACAATGTGTATTAGATACCCTTTCACAACAGTACCTAGAGGTCCACTTCACAGTTATTAATGATACAAAATGTTTCTTGGTGTGCATGCATTTATTTATTTAACTGAACCTCTAATTTTGGATATTTGAGGTATCTCTTGTTTGCTTTTTTTCTTTTGGTTTGCAACTATGAACAATACCACAAACCACATTTTCTTGGACTTCTCCGTTTGTACTTGTGCAACATATCCGTAAGATAAATTCCTAGAAGTGAAATATTCAGGTCAAAGGGTATGTGTAATTTATTTGCAAAAGATTGTGAAATTGTCCTTCAGATAGATAGTAAATATACACTGAAAGTGTTCCCCATGTCAAGCACTGAGCTGGATGCTAAGGACAAAATGTCATGGTCTTTTCCTTAAGAGTGTTATGGTAGAGACACAGCCAGGTGGCTCAGTAGTAAAGAATCTGCCTGCGAAGCAGGAGATGTGGATTCAATTCCTGGTTCCCCAGGAAGAGTCCCTGGAGAAGGAAATGGCAAACAACTCCAGTATTTTTGCTGGGAAAGTCCCATGGATAGAAGACCCTTGCAGGCTACAGTCCCTGGATTCGCAAGAGAGTCCGACACAAATGAGTGACCAAACAACATGGTAAGCGTTATAATAAGGGTTTGTAACACTTGTTATACTTCACTGTGTTAGCTACTAGTTTTATTCCCTCACTGTGATTTCTTTAAAGATTTTTGGGGTGTTTTTCATTCCAAAGTAATTTTTTAGACTATAATATATTTCCAAGGCTAAAAACAAAAGTTGAACTTTTGGGCTTGGTGGTGACAGCATGAGGCAGTCCAATCAATATCTGAGAAGCTTCCAGGGACTTCCCTGGTGGTCTAGTGGCTAAGACTTCACCCTCCCAATGCAAAGGGCCCTGTGTTCAATCACTGGTCAGGGAACTAGATCCCATATGCCACAACTAAGACTCAGTGCAGCCAAATAAAGGAATATTAAAAAAATACATTTGAGAAGCTTCCAGGTCCAAACGCTCCTGTGCCTGTTATGTCATTTAAGCTTTGTAAAGTTACAATTTCTCCACTGATCTCCAGTAGCATATTGGGTACCTACAGACCCGGGGAGTTCCTCTTTCAGTATCCTATCATTTTGCCTTTTCATACTGTTCATGGGGTTCTCAAGGCAAGAATACTGAAGTGGTTTGCCATTCCCTTCTCCAGTGGACCACATTCTGTCAGACCTCTCCACCATAACCCGCCCGTCCTGGGTGGCCTCACACAGCATGGCTTAGTTTCATTGAGTTAGATCAGGCTGTGGTCTATGTGATCAGATTGGCTAGTTTCCTGTAATTACGGTTTCAGTGTGTCTGCCCTCTGATGCCCGCTCGCAACACCTACTGTCTTACTCGAGTTTCTCTTACCTTGGACGTGGGGTCTCTCTTACCTTGGACGTGGGGTCTCTCTTCATGGCTGCTCCAGCAAAGCGCAGCCATTGCTCCTTACCTTGGATGAGGTCGCCCCTCCTGACCCTGAACATGGAGTAGCTCCTCGGCCCTTCTGCACCCATGCAGCCACCACTGCTTGGACGTGGGATTGCTCCTCTCGGCCACCTCCCCTGACCTTGGGCGTGTGGTCAACGCCGGTCTGGAAGAAGCACAAGCTGGAATCAAGATTGCCAGGAGAAATATCAGTAACCTCAGATATGCAGATGATACCACTCTATGGCAGAAAGTAAAGCGGAACTAAAAAGCCTCTTGATGAAAGTGAAAGTGGAGAGTGAAAAAGTTGGCTTAGAGCTCAACATTCAGAAAACTAAGATCATGGCATCTGGTCCCATCACTTCATGGGAAATAGATGGGGAAACAGTGGAAACAGTGTCAGACTTTATTTTTTAGGGCTCCAAAATCACTGCAGATGGTGATTGCAGCCATGAAATTAAAAGACGCTTACTCTTTGGAACGAAAGTTATGACCAACCTAGATAGTATATTCAAAAGCAGAGACATTACTTTGCCAACAAAGGTTTGTCTAGTCAAGGCTATGGTTTTTCCAGTGGTCATGTATGGATGTGAGAGTTGGACTGTGAAGAGAGCTGAGCGCCGAAGAATTGCTGCTTTTGAAATGTGGTGTTGGAGAAGACTCTGGAGAGTCCCTCGGACTGCAAGGAGATCCAACCAGTCTACCCCGAAGGAGATTGGTCCTGGGTGTTCATTGAAAGGACTGATGCTAAGGCTGAAACTCCAATACTTTGGCTACCTCATGAGAAGACTTGACTCATTTGAAAAAACCCTGATGCTGGGATGGACTGGGGACAGGAGGAGAAGGGGATGACAGAGGATGAGATGGTTGGATGGCATTGCCGACTCGATGGACATGAGTTTGAGTGAATTCCGGGAGTTGGTGATGGACAGGGAGGCCTGGCGTGCTGCGATTCATGGGGTTGCAAAGAGTCGGACACGACTGACTAAACTAAACTGAAAGTTACAATTATTCTGATTTTACTGATGAGGAAACTGAGTATGAAGTACGTTTAGGAATTTGCCCCATTAAAGAATGGTGTCCTTTGGGTTTAAACTTGAGCCTCTTCAATGGCGAACCCAGGGCCCTTTCTCCTGAGCAGTTCGGCTATGCCACAGTGAGTCACACTGTCCCCAAAGATTCTGAATCACAGACTCCACAGTGATCTTAAGTTTCCCAGGCAGAGGCACAGTGCCAGGAATGAAGAAAAACAAGTAAGAGGGATACCCATGACTTGGTTTTGAAAAAAATCACTGCTTCATGGGGAGAAAGGTCTCTATCTAAATATATATGACATGAAAAACATTGACATTCTTCCAGACCAACACTGTAGCCTGAGAAGAGTATGATTTCTCAAGTTAAGAAGATTGGTTGATTTGAGAGGAGTAGAGGGAAGGGGAATTGGATGAAACTGGTCAAAAGGTACGAACTTCCTGTTAGAGATAAAGAAGTCCTAGAGATGTCACGTAGAATATGTTGAATGTAATTAACACCACTGTATGTTACATATGGAAGTTGTTAAAAGAACTCTTAAATCTTGAGTTATTATCACAACATATTTTTTCCCCTTTGTTTTGTATTTGGATGAGATGATAGATGTTCATTGATCTTACTGTGCTCATGATTTTATGATGTTTGTAAATCAAATCATTATGCTGCCTACCTTAAACTTATACAGGGCTGTATGTCAATTATATCTCAATAATATTGGGGGAAAGAAAGAAGATTGGTTGATTTGAAGAATGCAAAGGCAGTTCAGGAGGACAGGGGAGGCTGGAACTGATGGGACAGTGTGGCCAAGACCTGAGGAGGGCCAGCATGGGTTGGTTTGAAGGATGTAAAGGTGGTTCGGGAAGACAGGGGAGGCTGGAACTGCTGGGACAGCGTGGGCAAGGCCTGAGGAGGGCCAGCGTGGTTAGGTGGCTGGATCTTTGTTTGTTTGTTGTTGTTGTTTAGTTGTTAAGTTGTGTCCCACTCTTTGTTACTTCATGGAGTATTGTCCACCAGGCTCCTCTGTCTTTGGGGATTCTCCAGGCAAGAATACTGGAGTGGGCTGCCATGCCCTCCTCCAGGGGATCTTTCCAACCCAAGGATAGAACCCATGTCTCCTGTGTCTCCTGAATTGGCATGCAGATTTTTAACCACTGAGTGGTTCTTGATGTACCTGGGGGTTTAAGGCAGCAGGGAAGTTAATTGAGGCATATTGTGGAGATCTTCCTCGCTAACTATAAAAGTTTTTTAAACAAACCAAAACAAAAATGACACGAGCTAATCTGTATTGTAGACAAATGAAAGTCAACAGTATGCAAGAAAAATTAGAATGAGGAACTCTGGGAGGCAGGGAAATCAATGAGGGGACCACTGTGAAAGTCCACTGATGGTTTGGACTGGGGAGATGGCCATGGAAACTGGATGGGCGGCGATGTTGTAGGGATGTTGCAGAGTTGGGTTTGACATGATCAGATCTAACAAGTTTGCTGAAGGATGAAAAGTGAAAGTTACTCAGTCTTGTCCGACTCTTTGCGACTATACAGTCCATGGAATTCTCCAGGCCAGAATACTGGAATGGGTAGCCTTTCCTTGTCCAGGGAGGTCTTACCAACCCAGGGATCGAATCTAGGTCTCCCGCATTGCAGGAGGATTCTTTACCAGCTGAACCACAAGGGAAGCCCTTGCTGAAGGATGGAGGGAGAAAATTAGAGCTGTCTAGCCCAAGGTGAGTGATTAGGCTCTTAATGGAAAAAGGGGAGCACATGAGGCAGAGCATTTGGTGGGTACAGATCAGGAGTTCAGCTTTGATACGTGGAGTCTGATACCAGGCTGAACATTCCTGTGAGAGACTGGGAGAAGTATCAGAGCCACAGTTGTAGACTGAAGAGTTGTAGTTAAAGCTAAGGGAGGTTGTTTGGAAGAGAAGGACCAACATGACCTAAATTTAAGGCATTATTAGGGAAAGAAACTAGGGAAGAAAACTGAGAAATAGGGAGGTAAATAGGAGAAATAGGATGCAGGCAGTATGGAACGTAAATGAAGAGTTTTAAGAAGGGATGGTATGATTTCCCTGGTGGTCCAGTGGTTGAGTCTCTGTGCTTCCATTGTAGAGGGCATGGGTTTGATCCTTGGTTGAGAAAGTTCCACATGCTTTGAAATGTGGCCAAAATAGAAAGAGAGAAAGAAAAATAGAAGGGATGGTGAATAATTTGTAAATTGCAGAATATTTGAGATGCAATGAGTTGAATGTCATTAATTAACATGTTGAGTGTCATGATTAGGAAATTTTTGAGATAATGGGTCTATAAACAGTAGTTGAAAGTATTCCTAAAAGGAGGTAACCAGGTTATAAACCAGTAAGTCAAGTATAATTGAGGGGAGAGTGTTGGGCCCTGGACTTCAAGTGGGTTATGATCATTCTGGATGGACAGGGCTTTCCATAAGAAAGTGAACCTACCACCATGCTAGGGGCCTTCCTAGGTGGCTCTAGTGGTAAAGAACCTGCCTACCAATGCAGGAGACATAAGAGATGTGAGTTCAGTCCTGGGTTGGTTGATCCCCTAGAGGAGGGCATGACAACCCACTCCAGTATTCTTGCTTGGAGAATTTTATGGACAGAGGGGCCTGGCGGGCTACAGTCCATGGGGTTGCAAAGAGTCGGACATGGCTGAAGCGATTTAGCATGCATGCACACACCATGCTAGGGTACACGGTGAGAATGCCAGGGGAAAAATAACTGTCGTAGACAGGGACTTCCCTGGTGGTCCAGTGGCTAAAATTCCACGCTCCCAAAACAGGAGGCCCTGGTTCAATCCTTGATCAGGGAACTAGATCCCACTAAGAGTTCACATGCCACAACTAAAAACCACACATGCTGCAACTAAGAGCTGGGACGGACAAATAGATAAATAAATAAAATAAACATAAAAAAAAAGAGTAGAGAGACAACAGAAAAAGCAGGAAATTTGCAGAAATTGGACCAAGGATGTGGGAAAGATAAGGTTGATTAAGAAATCGCCCTCTGTCACAGGTCTGCTCGTGTTGGTGGTGTTGGAATGACCATGGTATTCTTGTGATCCAGTTAAAGGGAAATTGATTTTCAGGTTTAATGGGATCAACCTAGGTTTAGTGGGATATATTTATTTGGCTCACAGTTACTTTCATGTCTACTGAAGTTCCTGATGGTCATCCAGGTGTGGTCACATGGAGGTGTGTGGACAGACTTGCGACACAAGTGGGTCTCACCACACCCAGCCCCAAAGCAGGAGGAGGGTGGAAGAGAAACAAGCCTTGAAATGTAGGGTTAAGTCTGGAAAATTCTTCTAAATTCTATCACTTGTATGAAAGAAATGTCATAAAAGACTTTTAAAATTCAATAACAGATTAAGAAACTGGAATGATCAATGATGAAAAAAAATTTTCAAAAACTGATGTTAGGAAAAAAACAGGGGTTTATCTTTCTAGTCTGTCTATAAATTATATTACAAAATCACTGTCAGGTAAAGGTGTGACCAAAGA
This sequence comes from Bison bison bison, assembly GCF_000754665.1. NCBI lineage: Eukaryota > Metazoa > Chordata > Mammalia > Artiodactyla > Bovidae > Bison > Bison bison. The sequence goes on from NW_011494713.1 coordinate 6,258,737, forward strand.
TAATGAAGTAAAAAAATGTAGGGAAAACGTGTTATAGGTAGCAAATTGTTAAAAATACTGTATTACCTTTTCTGGATTTGGGGGGTTTACTTTCCTAGGGGTATCAGCTTTAAAAGATTGCTATTTGTTGTGACTTTTCTTATTTGGATTAAATGTTCATTTTCATACCTAATTTAAATTCTATACTTCTTCTCTATCACATGCATAAATATGTGAGGTTCTGAATGCCCTAAATTATATAAGCTTGAGACTCCATAAAACCCTGTTCTGCCCCTCTTAGATCCTTACATCTTTATGGTAGCAGGGATATTATTGGTTGTGAAAGAACCTTTGTGTGTCTAAACAAAGAAGAAAATCTGGATATTCAAATACGTGGGCCGTATTCTACTGTAACCTCTTTACTCAATACCACAGAGATGCAGATCTATGACTCATCCTGCATAGTAATGAAACATGAGTGAGAATGAATTCCAAATGCTTTAATAGGCAATTTCTTTTTGGAGCAAAGGTACACTTTGCATAAGTGTACAATAAATATTTGCTGATTTGAGCAAAAAAGATGTGTAAATACTTAGTCCCTACTGAAAAAGATAGGAAATTCTTTCATTGAATGGAGGTCAGTAGCTAGTGGATATAATCATTATGGTTCCAAGAGAAGCTCTTCCTTCTCATCGCCCAGCCCCTCTATTCTAATAGCCGGTACCTACTCTAGGGCAGCGGTTCCCAACTTTTTTGGCACCAGGGACTGTGTTCATGGAAGACAATTTTTCCACAGATTGCAGTGGGGGGCGGTGGGGATGGTTTCGGGATGATTCAAGCTCATTATATTAATTGTGCACTTTACTTCTCTTATTATTACATCAGTTCCACCTTAGATCATCCCAGAGATTGGGGACCCCTGCTCTAGGTTAAAAGGTCAATCCAGACAATGAGACAGAAAAGATGACAACATGCATTCATTCGTCCAACTTCCAAGGAATATCTACTGAAGCTAGCATGACCTGGGTCAGCGACTTGGGTGCGCGAACATGATCAACTCTTTTCTATTTTGCCAATTAAGCATTCAAGATCCCACATGCCCAACTTAGCAGGAAATACACCTCCCTCTGGAGGCATCTCTGATTTGTCTGAGAGCATCAGATACCCATTTAGCCCCAAATGCTAGGCTAGTCCTGGTTCTGTCAGGCAGAGAGAACGGCCGATCCTGCTTCCTCCATAGGCTCACTCTTGTTCTAAAAATCGGTCCCATTCACAACTATGGATGCTCTTACATTATGTTGATCTGTGTTGCTTCTTGAAGCTCCTCATTAGTGGTGGTGGTGCCTCAACATTGGACTCTAACTTTAGAGCTCTTTTAATTCATACCTACATGGTCAGGTACGAATTCAGTTCAGTTCCAATATAGTTGTATCCAACTCTTTGTGACCCCATGGACCGCAGTACGCCAGGCTTCCTTGTTCCTCACCAACTCCCTCACCAACTTGCTCAAACTCATGTCCATTGAGTCGGTGATGCCATCCTACCATCTCATCCTCTGTTGTTCCCTTCTCCTCCTGACTTCAGTCTTTCCCAGCATCAGGGTCTTTTCCAATGAGTCAATTCTTCACAACAGGTGGCCAAACTACTGGAGCTTCAGCTTCAGCATCAGTCTTTCCAATGAATATTCAGGACTGAATCCCTTTAGGATTGACTAGTTTGATCTCCTTGTAGCCCAAGGGACTCTCAGGAATCTTCGTCAACACCACTGTTCAAAAGCATCAATCCTCCAGCACTCACCTTTCTTTATAGTCCAACTCTCACATCCATACATAACTACTGGAAAAACCATAGCTTTGACTAGACTGACTTTTGTCAGCAAAGTAAGGTCTCTGCTTTTTAATATGCTGTCTAGATTGGTCGTAGCTTTTCTTCCAAGGAGCAAGCATCTTTTAATTTCAGGCTGCAGTCACCATCTGCAGTAACTTTGGAGCCCAAGAAAAGAAAGTTTCTCACTGTTTCCATTGTTTCCCCATCTATTTGCCACGGAGTGATAGGTCTGGATGCCATAATCTTAGTTCTTTGAAAGTTCAGTTTTAAGCCAGCTTTTTCACTCTCGTCTTTCACTTTCATCAAGAGGCTTTTTAGTTCCTCTTCACTTTCTGCCATAAGGGTGGTGTTATTTGCATATCTGAGGTTATTGATATTTCTCCCAGCAATCTTGATTCCAGCTTGTGCTTCATCCAGCCTGGTATTTCACATGATGTACTCTGCATATAAGTTAAATAAG
>NW_011494713.1:6261102-6261611 GCF_000754665.1 Bison bison bison
GATGTACTCTGCATATAAGTTAAATAAGCAGGGTGACAATATACAGCCTTGACATACTCCTTTCCCAATTTGGAACCAGTCCATTGTTCCATGTCTGGTTCTAACTGTTGCTTCTTGACCTGCATACAGATTTCTCAGGAGGCAGATCAGGTGCTCCGGTATTCCCATCTCTTGAAGAATTTTACACAGTTTGTTGTGATCCACACAGTCAAAGGCTTTAGCTTAGTCAATGAAACAGAGATAGATGTTTTTCTGGAATTCTCTTGCTTTTTCTATGACCCAACAGATGTTGGCAATTTGATCTCTGGTTCCTCTGCCTTTTCTAAATCCAGCTTGAATATCTGGAAGTTCATGGTTCACATACTGTTGAAGCCTCACTTAGAGAATTTTGAGCATTACTTTGCTAGTGTGTGAGATGAGTGTAATTGTGCAGTAGTTTGAACATTCTTTGGCATTACCTTTCTTTGGGATTGGAATGAAAATTGACACTTTCCAGTCCTGGGGCCACT
>NW_011494713.1:6261711-6262184 GCF_000754665.1 Bison bison bison
ACCCAGCAATCTCACTGCTGGGCATACACACCGAGAAAACCAGAAGGGAAAGAGACACATGTACCCAATGTTCATCGCAGCACTGTTTATAATAGCCAGGACATGGAAGCAACCTAGATGTCCATCAGCAGATGAATGGATAAGAAAGCTGTGGCACATATACACAATGGAGTATTACTCAGCCATTAAAAAGAATACATTTGGCCCTCGGCCCCTGGCTCAGCGCCTGGCAGGACAGTCAGGGATGATGCAGAAGAACACCGGGAAGTGGAGTGAGGACAGAAAGTAGCAGGAACTGCAGAAGAGGAGCCACGACCAGAGGAGACGGGCTCTGGGGATACCTGTCAGTCTGTTCCAGTGCTCAGAGGATGTGGAGTTTTTCAGTGATCCCATCTCAAATATTAGCTGGCATTCTCCTCTAAAGAACACTTTTCTTCATCGACTGGGGATGATTATAGTTCTTCCTAAAAAGG
>NW_011494713.1:6262284-6265545 GCF_000754665.1 Bison bison bison
TCCAGTCCTGTGGCCACTGCTGAGTTTTCCAAATTTGCTGATATATTGAGTGCAGCACTTTCACAGCATCATCTTTTAGAATTTGAAATAGCTCAACTGGAATTGTTCCTAGTGATGCTTCCTAAGGCCCACTTGACTTCGCACTCCAGGAGGTCTGGCTCTAGGTGAGTGATCACAGCATCGTGGTTATCTGGGTCATGAAGATCTTTTTTGTATAGTTCTTCTATGTATTCTTGCCGCCTCTTTTTAGTATCTTTTGCTTCTGTTAGGTCCATACCATTTCTGTCCTTTATCATGCCCATCTTTACATGAAATGTTCCCTTGGTATCTCTAATTATCTTGAAGAGGTCTCTAGTCTTTCCCATTCTGTTGTTTTCCTCTATTTCTTTGCACTGATCACTGAGGAAGGCTTTCTTATCTCTCCTTGCTATTCTTTGGAACTCTGCATTCAGATGGATATATCTTTCCTTTTCTCTTTTGCCTTTTGCCTCTCCTCTTTTCTGAGCTATTTGTAAGGCCACCTCAGACAATGATTTTGCCTTTTTGCATTTCTTTTTCTTGGGGATGGTTTTGATCACTACCTCCTGTACAATGTCACAAACCTCCATCTATAGTTCTTCAGACACTCTATCAGATATAATCCCTTGAATCTATTTGAAACTTTCACTATATAATCCGTAAGGGATTTGATTTAAGCCATACCTGAAAGGTCTAGTGGTTTTTCCTATTTTCTTCAATTTAAGTCTGAATTTTGCAATTAAGAGTTTATTGTCTGAGCCACCGTCAGCTCCCAGTCTTGCTGACTGTATAGAGCTTCTACATTTTTGGCTGCAAAGAATATAATCAGTCTGATTTTGGTATTGACCATCTAGTGAGGCCCATGTGTAGAGTCATCTCTTGTGTTGTTGGAAGAAGGTGTTTGCTATGACCAGTACAATCTCTTGGCAAAACTCTGTTAGCCTTTGCCCTGCTTCATTTTGTACTCCAAGGCCAAACTTGCCTGTTACTCCAGGTATCTCTTGACTTTCTACTTTTGCATTCCAGTCCCCCATGATGAAAAGGACATCTTTCTTGGTGTTAGTTCTAGAAGGTCTTGTAGGTCATCATAGAACTGTTTAACTTCAGCCAAAGCAATCTTGAGAAAGAAGAATGGAACTGGAGGAATCAACCTTCCTGACTTCAGGCTCTACTACAAAGCCATGGTCATCAAGACAGTATGGTACTGGCATAAAGACAGAAATATAGATCAATGGAACAAAATAGGAAGCGCAGAGATAAATCCACACACCTATGGACACCTTATCTTTGACAAAGGAGGCAAGAATATACAATGGAGAAAAGACAATCTCTTTAACAAGTGGTGCTGGGAAAACTGGTCAACCACTTGTAAAAGAATGAAACTAGAACACTTTCTAACACATACACAAAAATAAACTCAAAATGGATTAAAGATCTAAATGTAAGACCAGAAACTATAAAACTCCTAGAGGAGAACATAGGCAAAACACTCTCCGACATACATCACAGCAGGATCCTCTATGACCCACCTCCCAGAATATTGGAAATAAAAGCAAAAATAAACAAATGGGACCTAATTAAAATTAAAAGCTTCTGCACAACAAAGGAAACTATAAGCAAGGTGAAAAGACAGCCTTCAGAATGGGAGAAAATAATAGCAAATGAAGCAACTGACAAAGAATTAATCTCAAAAATATACAAGCAACTCCTGCAGCTCAATTCCAGAAAAATAAGTGACCCAATGAAAAAATGGGCCAAAGAACTAAACAGACATTTCTCCAAAGACATGCAGATGGCTAACAAACATATGAAAAGATGCTCAACATCACTCATTATCAGAGAAATGCAAATCAAAACCACAATGAGGTACCATCTCATGCTGGTCAGAATGGCTGCCATCAAAAAGTCTACAAACAATAAATGCTGGAGAGGGTGTGGAGAAAAGGGAACCCTCTTACACTGTTGGTGGGCATGCAAACTAGTTCAACCACTATGGAGAACAGTGTGGAGATTCCTTAAAAAACTGGAATTAGAACTGCCATACGACCCAGCAATCTCACTGCTGGGCATACACACCGAGAAAACCAGAAGGGAAAGAGACACATGTACCCCAATGTTCATCGCAGCACTGTTTATAATAGCCAGGACATGGAAGCAACCTAGATGTCCATCAGCAGATGAATGGATAAGAAAGCTGTGGCACATATACACAATGGAGTATTACTCAGCCATTAAAAAGAATACATTTGAATCAGTTCTAATGAGGTGGATGAAACTGGAGCCTATTATACAGAGTGAAGTAAGCCAGAAAGAAAAATACCAATACAGTATACTAACGCATATATATGGAATTTAGAAAGATGGTAATGATAACCTTGTGTATGAGACAGCAAAAGAGACACAGATGTGTACAACAGTCTTATGGACTCTGTGGGAGAGGGTGAGGGTGGGATGATTTGGGAGAATGGCATTGAAACATGTATAATATCGTATGTGAAATGAATTGCCAGTCCAGGTTCAATGCATGATACAGGAAGCTTGGGGCTGGTGCACTGGGATGACCCAGAGGGATGATATGGGGAGGGAGGTGGGAGGGGGTTCAGGATGGGGAGCATGTGTACACCCGTGGTGGATTCATGTTGATGTATGGCAAAACCAATACAATATTATAAAGTAAAAAGATAAAATAAAAAATAAAAGGAAAAAAAAAAAAAGAACTGTTCAACTTTAGCTTCTTCGGCATTAGTGGTTGGGACATAGACAGATTACTGTGATATTGAATGGTTGCCTTGAAAACAAACAGAGATCGTTCTGTCATTTTTAAGATTGCACCCAAGTACTGCAATTTCAGACTCTTGCTGACTATGAGGGTTACTCCATTTCTTCTAAGGGATTCTTGCCCACAGTAGCAGATATAATGGTCTCTGATTTAAATTCGCCCATTCGGGTCCATTTTAGTTCACTGATTCCTAAAATGTCAGTGTTCATTCTTGTCATATCCTGTTTGACAACTTCCAGTTTACCTTGATTCATGGACCTAACATTCCAGGTTCCTGTGCAATATTGTTCTTAAAGCATTGGACTTTACTTTTATCACCAGTCCCATCCACAAGTGGGCATTGTTTTCACTTTGGCTCAGCCTCTTCATTCTTTCTGGAGCTATTAATTACCACCCTCCAAACAAGAACTGTTGAGCTATTTCAAATCCTGAAAGATGATGCTGTGAAAGTGCTGCACTTAATA
>NW_011494713.1:6265645-6266685 GCF_000754665.1 Bison bison bison
GCGAAAGCTTTTAGCACTGAAGACACCCAGGACGAGATGACAAGAAAAAAAGAACGAGACGGCTTTCAGTAGCGTTGGGAGAAAGATCAACGAGCGCATCATTCACGTGCTGGATGAGCAGGGCAACGACCTGGGCCACATGCACCGGGCAAACGTGATCAGGCTCATGGCTGAGCGGGACCTGCGGCTGGTGAAGAGGGACGCCAGCGCCGAGCCCCCGCAGTACCAGCTCCTGACGGGCGCACAGATCCACCAGGAGCGGCTGCGGCTCAGAGAGGCAGAGAGGGCCGCACCCAAGCCGGGACCCACCCTGACCAAGGAGCTGACTTTTTCTTCAAATATTGGACAACATGATCTGGACACAAAGAGTAAACAGATTCAGCAGTGGATCGAAAAAAAGTACAAAGTCCAGATTACAGTAAAGAAAGGGAAGAGTGCAGACGAGCCCGAGGACAAAATGGAGGAGATGTGTAATCGAATCGTCCAGACCATGTCTGGAATTGCAACCTTCTCATCCCGGCCACAGCCCATCAGAGGAGGCAAGGCTGTGATGTGTGTTCTTCGTCCCTTGAGCAAAAAGGAGGAGGCTGCGTGGAGAGCAGCTCCGGACACCCCAAGAAGAGACGCTCTGAACGGGGGAGACAGGAAGGATGGAGCATCTGGTGTCCTGCCCCAGTGACTTTAATAGACACATGCTTCCAGGGGAGAGAGCTGCACTGGCTGGTCTGTGGTCCTCCACACAGCGCAGGCGGGTGTGCAGCTGCGGTCAGCATGGCGACGTGGAGAGTACGTGGCCTTCCATGCAGCTCAGCGGCTCCCCATTCCTGGGCAAAGGCACAGCCTGGCCCTGTGTCCTCTTAGGAGGGACGTACCCACTGAGCCGGGAGGCCAGGCTCCGCTTCCCACGAGACGGCCTCACCTTAGGGAATAAGGAAGACAGAGCCAGTCAGGCCTCATGTCTGCAGGTTCTGCAGCTGGGTCAACCAACAGCCCATCCAAAGTGTTTTTAAAAAAGGAAAAATTCAGAAAGTTCCAAAAGG
>NW_011494713.1:6266785-6267060 GCF_000754665.1 Bison bison bison
GGAGCTATTAATTACCACCCTCCAAACAAGAACTGTTGAGCTATTTCAAATCCTGAAAGATGATGCTGTGAAAGTGCTGCACTTAATATGCCAGCAAATTTGGAAAACTCAGCAGTGGCCACAGGACTGGAAAAAGGCAGTTTTCATTCCAATCCCAAAGAAAGGCAATGTCAAAGAATGCTCGGACTACCGCACAGTTGCGCTCATCTCACACGCTAGTAAAGTAATGCTCAAAATTCTTCAAGCCAGGCTTCAGCAATATGTGAACCGTGAAC
>NW_011494713.1:6267463-6289146 GCF_000754665.1 Bison bison bison
GAACTGTGGTGTTGGAGAAGACTCTTGAAAGTCCCTTGGAATGCAAGGAGATCCAACCAGTCCATTCTGAAGGAGATCAGCCCTGGGATTTCTTTGGAGGGAATGATGCTGAAGCTGAAACTCCAGTACTTTGGCCACCTCATGTGAAGAGTTGACTCTTTGGAAAAGACTCTGATGCTGGGAGGGATTGGGGGCAGGAGGAGAAGGGGACAACAGAGGATGAGATGGCTGGATGGCATCACTGACTCGATGGACGTGAGTCTGAGTGAACTCCGGGAGTTGGTGATGGACAGGGAGGCCTGGTGTGCTGCGATTCATGGGGTCGCAGAGAGTCGGACACGACTGAGTGACTGAACTGTACTGAAACAAGAACAACCACCAAACAGCTCTGCAGACTGAGGGGGTAGTCAGTAGAACTCAGTCCATGAGTTGACAGCCCAAAACATGGATAAAAATGTGAAGTTCTGAATTCCCAGGCACCCCAGGCATCTACAATACCTCGGGCACCAGAGTCAAGGATCAGGACACAATCTGGCTTTCACGGAGTGCATAGCCTACAAATAAATGCTGCAATGAAACGTAATACATGCATATGCAGCTTGCAAAGTGTTCATTGGCTGCTGGGGGACCATAAGGGAGGGGTGCTTGAACCAACCTGGTGAAGCAACCATCTAATTGACAGACTCTGTACTGAGTTCAGAATCCTTCCTCCCCTCCAGGGTTGGTCCATTACCTTCAGGCAAAAGGGTACCCCCACTCAGTTCTTGGAGGCTTCTTAGCAGATCTTCGTGATAGTGATAGAAGGGTCCCCCACAGGGCTGGGAGGAGGGTGAGGCAAATTTCAACAGTTCACCAAAAGCTTCAGAAATTGAGATTCATATATTTTTTTAATAAAAAAAAATTTATTTTTGGCTGCAGGATCTTAGTTTTCTGACCAGTAATTGAACCCTCATCCCCTACCATGGAAGCATGGAGTCTTAACCACTGGACTGCCAGGGAAATCTCTGAGATTCATATTTTTTAAAAAAATAATGGCAAATTATGGTCCATAGGTCAGCTGCCTGGTTTTATAAAGTTTTATTGGAAACAACATCAGGATTAGGGTAAAGTGAGTGAGGCAGTGTCGTGAAAGTAAAGGTTTGAATCTTTACTTAAAATTGTGTTGACTTGCCTGGTCATCCTTTGGTTAAGATGCCAAGCTTCCACTGCAGGGAGCACAGGTTTGATCCCTGGTCTGGCGACTAAGATCCCACATGCTGCAAGGTACAACTAAAAAAAAAAATGTTATTTTTTGTTCATCACTTTTTTGGTATTGTTTTTGTCTGTTTAACATATTGTATTACAACACTGGAGCTTCCTTGATGGCTCAGATAAATAAAGAATCCGCCTGCAATTTGGGAGACTTGGGTTCGATCCCTGGGTTGGGAAGATCCTCTGGAGGAGGGCATGGCAACCCACTCCAGTATTCTTGCCTGGAGAATCCCCATGGACAGAGGAGCCTGGGGGTCACAGTCCATGGGGTCACATGATTTCTTGGTGCCCATGTAAATTCTGTGCCCAAGGAGAGTGATCTTGGAATTCCCAGCCTCTGGAACTGTGAGAAATAGATATTTACTATTTAAGTCATCCACCCTATGATATTTTTTGTTGTAGCAGCCTATATTGACCAAGACAGCTATTAGCTGAGGGTGAAGGGAGATGTGAAGTTACACAGTTGTTTTTGTGGGGAGAAGGATCAATAATCTCATCAGAAAAGCATAGTAGCCTTGTTGAGTGGGCCTTGAATGCCAATCTGATGTTGATGATGAAGAATTTAAAGGTAATCAATCTGTCAAGTGGTGTGGTCTTCTTCTCCCACCATGCCTGAGGCACCAGTATAAGTTGAAACTAAGCAAATTGCTTAGTTTGGGGTCATCTAGGTTGGGGTGTCACAGAAGAGGAATGATGCTAAGTTAGAGAATTGAGAGAGAATGAATGTCACGCTGAATCACGGTGCCTGAGCAGGGCACCCCCTTCACGCTGTACTGCATAGCCTGATATTCTGAACAGGAGATTGGAGGCCAGTTTAATCACAGCCTGGTGTGGGCATTCTTTTTGCAAATTTAAGGTCTGAAAAGGGAAAGGATGGAATAAAAAGGCTCTTCTGGCAATGAAAACATTTAATAAAGATTTTTCTCCCTTTTTGAGCTTTTCGAGGATGTTTCTATTCATATTTGGAATAAAAAGAAAATGATCCCATTTCTCATAAGCTTGTCACTGTTTATGTCTTTCTTAAAAGAGCTTGGAATATTTCCCAAAGATGATATTGTACATCTTTATCTATCAATGAGTGAGGAATGTGAATTTATAAATTTAAAGTGGGGGAAATCGAGCAGTGAGTTAACTTGCTTGATGTTACTAAGCCAAGAAGTTAGAGAGATGGGAAAAGAACCCAGATATTCAGCTTTCTAGTTTCTATTTACCAGCTCATGTTTCCATGGAGAAAAATTCAGAGTGCCAATCAAACAGATGCTGAGCCCACATTCTATTCCTAAAGATACATGTGGACCCTGTTCATCAAGGTTTGCAAAGCTTTCAGAGAGCTAGGAATGATTTTGGTGGGGGCGTGAGAGACAAGATAATTTTAATTCAGTTTTAGAAAGCATCATCCCACCTTGTTAGAAGCTGAATTCAGTGTCAGTTTGGTGTCTGCTCATCAGCCCAATTCTCCAGGCAATCTGCTTTTAACCACTGTGTCCTCTCCTTTCCATTAGGCAAATTCTACCTGCTCCTCCTTCAAGAGATGCTCTTCCAAAAGGTTCCCCTGAAATTTAGCTACAGTGTTCTCTCCTTATAAGTATTACCTTAATTGCCCTCTGTGCTTATTACAAAGGGCAAACATTCACATTCCTTTTGGGTGTGGTTGGAGGGTGGGATCCACTCAAAGGGTATGCTGAGAAATGTCTAACAACCAGTACTGATTTTTTTTTTTTTTTTAAACCCTGATTTGGACTTTATTGGTGGTCTAGTAGCTAGGAATCTGCATGCTGGTGTGAGGGACACAGGTTCACACCCTGGTCTGGGAATTAAGATCCTACATGCTGGCTGAGCAGCTGCTAAGCCTGAGGGGCAACTAAACCCATGTGCCACAACTACTGCGCCTGTGCACCCTAGAATTTGAGCTCTGCAACAAGAGAAGTCACCATAATGAGAAAGCAGCCCCGGCTTGCCACAACAGCAGCAAAGACCATGCGCAGCCAAAGATAAATAAATAAAATTAAAAAAAAATTTTTTAAATAAATAAAGCCCTGATTTGTAAGCCTTTGCCAACTTCTGTGGTATAAATATGCTTATCATGGCCGATTGCAAGATACCAACATGACAACACCAAACTGGGAAAGAACATGCTTTATTGGCTCTAGTGAGCTGGTACTGGTTGGCTCCAGCATATCAGTGGTGTATTAGAGATACATTTTGTGCCACTTTAGATTTTCTTGGCTTCTCTCATCTCTTGCGGAGAAGGCAATGGCACCCCACTCCAGTACTCTTGCCTGGAAAATCCCATGGATGGAGGAGCCTGGAAGGCTGCAGTCCTTGGGGTCGCTGACTTCACTTTCACTTTTCACTTTCATGCATTGGAGAAGGCAATGGCAACCCACTCCAGTGTTCTTGCCTGGAGAATCCCAGGGACGGAGGAGCCTTGTTGACTGCCGTCTCTGGGGTCGCACAGAGTCAGACACGACTGAAGTAACTTAGCAGCAGCAGCAGCTCATCTCTTGAACTCACAGCTGCTTTCTTCATCTCAGCTGCTCCACTGACCCAATGTGGGCTGCATGGTTTTGATCAGCTGAGGTTGACAAGATGCCTAATCAAGTCAGGTACCCTATTTGAAACTGATATTTATAGTCTGGGCTTCCTAGGGGATGCTAGTGGTAAAGAATCTGCTTGCCAACGCAGGAGAAGCAAGAGATGCATTTTCGATCCCTGGGTCAGGAAGGTCCCCTGGAGAAGGACATGGCAATTCACTTCAGTATTCTTGCCTGGAGAATCCCATGGACAGAGGAGCCCAGTGGGGTACAGTCCATGGGGTTGCAAAAAGTTAGACATGACTGAACACACACACACATACATTCGTAGTTGATGCCTCCTTCTGAACTCCCTTGTTCCACAGTTGTTCCACAACACTTAAAACTTTCTTATTTATATCATATAATTCACTCATTCGATTTATTGTTTTTTCTCTGTCTCTCTCAAATAGAATGCCCCCAGAAAGATAGGATTTTTTTTTCTATTTTCTTTATAATGTACCCCAAAACCTTTGAATGGTGCTTTGAACAGAGGTAGGTGGCAACCCACTCCAGTGATCTTGCCTGGAGAATCCCAGGGATGGGAGAGCCTGGTGGGCTGTCGTCTATGGGGTCGCACAGAGTCGGACACGACGGAAGTGACTTAGCAGCAGCAGCAGCAGGGCTCAATACATACTTGTTGAATGAAGGAATGAATGACAAGCAGTGGATTATACCCTCTTACTCCCCACCAGGAACCTAGGATGATACAGATAACTCGGACCAAATAAATTCTTGTTGGTCAGTTGACTTCCGAGAAGTTGGAGAGAGAGTCCTTGATGATTAAAGTGGAAACAGACAGTTTCCATTAGACCCTGAGATTGTTCTCTGTTAGCAAATACACAATTCTTCAGCAGGGGAAAGCCAGTGCCTTCTCAGTATTAGAGAACTTGGCACACAGTTCTTATTCACAGTGTGATTAAAGCATTATGGGAACCCCCCAGGAATGGGAGAAAGAATTCATTAAGGTCTCATCAATTTAAATTTGTTTTCAGGAAGCAAAAATCAATCTGTCATTCTTAAAACTCACTTGGGCTTGCACACTGAATGGTTCCATCCTGCAGAATCTGCCTGCCGCTGAACTGATTAGATCTAGTAATTGGGCATGCTGGATTTGGTTCACACAACCCCAGCAGAGTATCTGAGGCCATGCCAGGCTTGGAGCAGGAGGGCTGTATTTCTCCAGACAAGAGGCATAGATGATGAAGGATAACCTTGAATGGATAAATCATTTTGGTTTTTAGGTTTTTATACATAGTTATTTATTTATTAGTGGCACATGGGCTTAGTTGCTTTGTGGCACATGGGATCTTAGTTCCCCAACCAGGGACTGAATCCACGTCCCTTGCATTGCAAGGCGGATTCTTAACCACTGGATCATCAGGGTTGCTGCTGCTGCTAAGTCGCTTCAGTCGTGTCTGACTCTGTGCGACCCCATAGACGGGCAGCCCACCAGGCTCCCCCGCCCCTGGGATTCTCCAGACAAGAACACTGGAGTGGGTTGCCATTTCCTTCTCCAGTGCATGAAAGTGAAAAGTGAAAGGGAAGTTGCTCGTCGTGTCCGTCTCTTAGCGACCCCATGGACTGCAGCCCACCAGACTCCTCCATCCATGGGATTTTCCAGGCAAGAGTACTGGAGTGGGGTGCCGTTGCCTTCTCCAGGACCATCAGAGTAGTTTCTTTCATTTATTTTTAAAGATTATCATCTCTAGGGTTTTTGTTTTTGTTTGGGGCGGGGGATGGGGGGCCTGAGCTGCGGCACTGAATATGGGATACAGTTCCCTGACCAGGGATGGAACCAGCGCCCTTGCAGCAAAAGCATGGAGTCTTAACCACTAGACCACCAGAGAAGTTGTGATCTCACTTAAAAAAATTTGTTTTCAATGTTAATTTTTTTTTGAGTAATGAATAATTATCAAAGATTATAATTGTACTATATTGAGAAGTATAGAACAAAATACGATGATTGGAGGACAAGTGCTCTACCATATTGTGTCAGCCTCTGCCACACAGCAACATGAATTGGCCACAGGTATACATATGTCCCCTCCCTCCTGAACTGCCCCCTCCATCTCCCACTCCATTATTTATCTATTTTTATTTCTATTTTTGGCTGTTCTGGGTCTTTGTTGCTTCAAGGGCTTCCCCCCTGTTTCAGTGAGCCGGGGGCCACTCTCTACTTGCATTGCATGAGCTTCTCTTGTCGTGGAGCATGGGCTCTAGGGTGGTCAGCCTTCCGTAGTCATGTCAAGTTGGCTCAGCAGCCATGGCTCCTAGGCTCCAGAGCACAGTCTCAGTAGTTGAGGAGCAATATGCCCAGCTGCCCGAGGCATGTGAGATCTTATCCCCAGACCAGAGATTGAACCTGTGTCTTCCGGCATGGTCAGAGGAACTTCTCCACCACTGAGACACCAGGGAAGCCTCCAATTCCATTTTTTTTTTTAAATGAGGAAACTGATACCCAAGATTGCACAGCTAGTCAATGGCAGAAAGGACATACACTCAAGTCTTCCAGCTTCCCACCTGTACTGTCCAATGCATTGCACAGATGCTGTCAGGGAGAGGTTGGAAAAGGGCCACCCACATTGTGGTAAGAGTCATCAACAGTGTCACAGGCCATTCAGGGTGAAGGACAGCTGTTCGTTTGTTGCCCAAAAATGCATTCAACCATTATGTGGTGATCTGTGTGGGCTAAAGGTGGGGAGAAAATAAACAGGCAATTCTAACAGTAGGATCATTGTAACATGAAGAGACTATGGTTCTGAGAGAGCAAATTGGAGCAAATACCTAATCTAGCTTGGGGACAGTTGGGTACACTTCCTGGAGGAGGTGTGATCCAAGTTAAGAACTAAAGGACAAGTGTGAGAGGATTGGCCAGGTGAGATGGTTTTAGAGGAATGTACAGGACACAGAGGCTAGAGAAAGCAGAGAAACTAAAAGTCACCAAGCTTGGGAATTGACTCTGTTCATACCCTAAATGACTTTGTAATCTAATTAAGAGTGTTGGACTTTAGCCTGAGGGCAATGCAAAGCCCTCAGGGAAATTACCTGATTGGACGTGCATCTTGGACTGATGGCTCTGGCTGCAGTGTGGAGAATGGATTGGCTAGGGGCAGGGCCAGAGGCCAGAAGACTAGGTGGGGAGGCTTTGCAGTCATCTGGGGAAGAGACACTGATGGGATGGGACAGGGTGGAAGAAGTGCACTGATTAGAGAGCAGTTAGTGAGTAATATGGTGCAACAGATAGAACTTGGTGATTGCTTGGATGGAGGAGAGAGAAATGGAGATTAAGGCCTGTTAACTGAAGGAGGAAATGCTAGAGGAGGGGCAGGCTTGTCAGAGTGAGACTGAAAGGGCGGGAGAGAGACATTCAGCTGCTGCTGCTAAGTCCCTTCAGTCATGTCCGACTCTGTGCGACCCCATAGACGGCAGCCCACCAGGCTCCCCCATCCCTGGGATTCTCCAGGCAAGAACACTGGAGTGGGTTGCCATTTCCTTCTCCAATGCATGAAAGTGAAAAGTGAAAGTGAAGTCGCTCAGTCATGTCCAACTCTTCGAGAACCCATGGACTGCAGCCTACCAGGCTCCTCTGTCCATGGGATTTTCCAGGCAAGAGTACTGGAGTGGGGTGCCATCGCCTGTAATAATACCAGGCAGTCTTTCTTTAGCATTTCTGTGAGCCACAGGCTGTACCTGTATTGTCTCATTTAATCGTCACAGTAATAACTCCTATTTTTTTAATTAAAAAAATTAAAATTATTTTCTTTTAATATATATTTATTATTTTGTCAGGGCATAGATACTTAAGTTGGTTGGTCCTAATTTAAAAGAAAAAAATTTTATTGACATATAGTTGATTTACAATGTTTTGTTAGTTTCAGGTACACAGTAAAAAATATATATATTATTTTTTTACACTTTCGTCAATTATAGGTTATTACAACATATTGAGTGCAGTTTCTTGTGCTGTACAGTAGGTCCTTGTGGCGTGTGGGATCTTATTTCTCTGACTAGGGATTGAACACAGGCCCCCTGCAGAGTCTTAACCATGAGACTATGAGGGAAGTCCCAATAACTCCCATTTCTGAGCCCTGGTACCATACACCAGGCACCATGCCAAGGGCTTTGCATGAACTGACTTACTCACAGTTACCTTAACAGTTGGGTTGTTATTATCCCCCCACTTTACCCCTGAGGAGACTGACTTACAGAGAGATTAAATAATATACCCAAATCCCACAGTTCAGCAGCAGCATAGTTAACACTAGAACTATGGCAGAGCCCTTGTTTTGATTCACTGACTAGACTGCCTCCATGTTAAAGATTCAGGACCTACGAGGTCCTAAGACAGTGTGTCTAAGATCGAAGTTCAGGTGAGAAATAGGAGCTGGAAATACAAACACTGATGTCTCAGCTTAGGGATGATATTTAAAGCCACAAAGGTGACTAAGCCATGCAGACTAAGAAAAAAAGAGGGCTGTGGGCAGAACTCTGAGGAAGCCAGAGTATTTCCAGCTCCTATTTCTCACCTGAACTTCGATCTTAGACACACTGTCTTAGGACCTCGTAGGTCCTGAATCTTTAACATGGAGGCAGTCTAGTCAGTGAATCAAAACAAGGGCTCTGCCATAGTTCTAGTGTTAACTATGCTGCTGCTGAACTGTGGGATTTGGGTATATTATTTAATCTCTCTGTAAGTCAGTCTCCTCAGGGGTAAAGTAGGGGGATAATAACCAAGAGCCTGGCTGCAGCAGGGCTGGACGTGGAAAGCTGAGGGGAGACTTCTTACGTGTGAGTGGCCTCCGGTGTCCATGCTGGGAGGACCTTGAGGAAGATGAGGAGATGACCAGCAGCGTGGAGGCGACCTTGGCAAGAGGGGAGTCAGCGGTGCTGAGAGGGCTCCGGAAGTGAAGGGGAGTGAGGAGGGGAGGGCAGAGACCTCTGTCACTGGTTCTAGAACTCTCAGTATGAAGAGTGGCAGCTTGTTCACCTGAGGAGGATGTGGGCTGGAAGGGGTGGCTTTTTCTGGGAGAGGAGATTTGAGCCTGTGGGAAAGCTGGTGGGAAGGAGTTAAAGGGAAGCTGAAGACAGGGAAGAAAGATGCTTGAGAGGTGGGCAGGTCTGATCCAGGGTTCAGGTCCTTTTTAATTTTTTATAAAAAGTTTAAGATTTTTAAAAATGTGGACATTTTAAAAGTCTTTATTGAATTTGTTACAATATTGCTTTTGTTTTGGTTTCTGGGCTGACCGCCATATGGGATCTTAGCTCCCTGACCAGGGATCACCTGCTTTGGAAGGTGAGGTCTTCCACTGCACCACTGGATCACCAGGGAAAGTCAGGTCCTTTTTGAAAAGACATATTCCTTGAGTGTCTACTCCATGGAGAGTTGTGTGTGTGTTTAGTCACTCAGTCATGTCCGACTCTTTGTGACCCCATGGACTGTAGCCTGTCAGTCTCCTCTCTCCATGGGATTCACCAGGCCAGAATACTGGAGTGGGTTGCCATTTCCTTCTCCAGGGGATCTTCCCAACCCAGGGATTGAACCCAGGTCTCCGCGTTGCAGGTGGATTCTTTAATGTCTGAGCCACCAGGGAAGCCCCCATGGAGGGCTGGGTCTTGGATAACATACCTCTTCACTTCTTCCACTGTGACTGGGTGGGGAGGTTTCAGATGAATGGGGAGGAGGATGAAGGCACCATGCTAGGCGTGGGAAGGGAGGAACTGAGAATGACTGATCCCTAGTGTTGAAGGAGGTGTGAGGGACCCGGGTAAGGGTTGAAACAGCCTCTGTGGTGACTGGAAAGCAGAAGGAACGCTGGATGTGCCGAGGGGCCATGTCAGAACACCAGGTTGCTCCTGTTTGGTGGTAATCATCAGCAGCACTCGGCTGCCTGAGTGATGGTCAGGTGGATGGTTGCTGCTGCTAAGTTGCTTCAGTCGTGTCCGACTCTGTGCAACACCATAGACGGCAGCCCACCAGGCTCCCCCGTCCTTGGGATTCTCCAGGCAAGAACACTGGAGTGAGTTGCCATTTCCTTCTCCAATGCATGAAAGTGAAAAGGGAAAGTGAAGCTGCTCAGTCGTGTCCGACTCTTAGCGACCCCAGGGACTGCAGCCTACCAGGCTCCTCCATCCATGGGATTTTCCAGGCAAGAGTAGTCGTGTCCGACTCTTTGCAACCCCATGGACTATAGCCCACCAGGCTCCTCCATCCATGGGATTTTCTAGGCAAGAGCACTGGAGTGGGTTGCCATTTCCTTCTCCAGGGGATCTTCCCAACCCAGGGATCGAACCCGGCTCTCCCGCATTGTGGGCAGACACTTTACTGTCTGAACCACCAGGGAATCCTTTCCTTGAGCATGGACTGGACCTAATGTTTCTCTTCTAACAGATAGAAAAAAAGCAGAAGATACTAAATTACAAAAGGTGCTATATCTTTCCTGTGTTTTGCCCTCTCTTGGCAAGCTTGCTTTGTGCAACTGAGTTGCCATGTCTTAAGGACACTCAAGAATCCTACTGAAAAACAAAAACAAAAAGAGGGACTTCCCTTGGAGGTCTGGTGGTTAACACTGGGAGCTTCCACTGCAGGGGCTGTGGGTTCCATCCCTGGTTGGAGAACTAAGATCCCACATGCTGCTTGGCAGACTAAAATATTTTAAAAAAGGAAAAAGAATAAAGAATTCCCATGGAGAGGGCCATGTGGTTAGGAACAGAGGTCCCTGCCAACCACCCACATGAATGAGCCTGCCTGGTAAGGAAGTGATTTACCTAGGAGGTAGATGCCTCCACTTCTGCTGAGCACCTTGGCTGTAGCCTCCAGAGAGACTTTAAGCCAGGACCACCCCGCTAAGCTGCTCCTGGGTTCCTGACTCTTAGAAACTGGTACAGTAATAAATTTGTGTTGTTTTAAGCTACTCATTTTCAGGTAATTGGTTTTGCTGCCATAGATATAGTCACTCACAACTAGGAGGATAATAAGGATAATAGTATGCTTGCGTGTCAGATTTCAGAGATGGAACAGTTGGGGGTTCATGGCAATGGATATCTGAGGGGATGAGAAGGGTGGACACTGAGGCTGAGAATTCCAAGAAACTGAGGTGTTGGCCAGGTTATCTAATTAGGCACTGAAATTATCCAAATAAAGGCCGAACTCAATTTAAAGACAAGGACTATGGGACTAACCTGGTGTGTCTAGTGGTTAAGACGTCATGCTTCCACTGCAGGGAGCACAGGTTCGATCCCTGGTCGGGGAACTAAGGTCCCACATGCTGTGTGGTATGTTCCCCCCCCAAAAAAAAACAAGAGAGAGAGAGACGGAGAGAAAGAAAAATTAATAAAAAATAACCATGTAGCACAGGATAGCTCTTGAACGAGCAAGGGATGAGGGAAGTTGTTGTCAGTGAGTGGGGGCAGATGGCATGAGCAGGAATCTTTACACAAAAGTGGGGATTCATGATCTGAAAGCAACACAAGCTAGTGAGGAGAATTCTAGACTTTCTCTGGATTTCAGGTCCTCATGGTGTGACAGTGTGAGCCCTGCACTTAGGAAAGATTCAGAGATAGCTAGGTGATATTGGGTTGGCCAAAAAGTTCATTTGAGTTTTCTGTAAGCTCTTATGGAAAGCCCTGATGAACTTTTTAGCCAACCCAATACCTAAAGCCAAGAAGAATTGGGGATCAACTCAAGCAAGAGGCTAAGGGCATAAATGTAGGAAAGTATGTTAACCATGGGGTGTGGATGCTGAGAGGTACAGTAAATGCTTTGGAAAGAAAGGGAGTAGAGGGGTGTGTGCTAGCATGAGTGTGTGCACGCATGCTGGAGGACCGGGGAGGAAGTGTGGTGAATTAAACCTGAAGCACACGGAGGAGGATTCAGGCAAGGTTAATTGCCTGGCTCATGAGTTTTCCAGGCTGTCCCTCCAGAGCTTGTCACAGCACTAATTCAATTTATCACTAGTTCATGCCTATCATATGCACGTAGCTGCAGTCTCACAAACACAGAGACTCTGTATGTTAAACATGGCATTTGGGTCACACTCATTGAAGACCCTAAGATTATTTTCTGAGTTAAAATTAAGCTTGAAGTTTCTTTATTTTTCACACATAAAATATTGTTCCTGCAAAAGTGCAATTGATTCCTCATGTTGTTGGAAACAATATAGCTAGAAAACAGATCTCTAAAGACAATGCTCCAATTTTGTACAGATAGATAATAAACATTTGTGGCTGTGTGGTTGGGTTTTTTTTTGGTTGGAGAGGTTATTGTATTTCTTTTTGTAAAAATTTTTTAAAAATGCACTTTCTATTCCTGAAGATTTCCTATAGAAAATAATTCAGTGGGACTTATTTAGGTTTTGTAAAACAAGTGAAAGCTGCCTAAATATATGCTGATGTAACAGGAAAGTTCTTCTAAGTTGGAATTATAAAGATGGTAATTTAAAATCCTACAAAGAATGGTTATATCCTTACAATATATGAAAATGGATATTATTTTAAGGGTAGGAAAATACATAAACTTACAGAAGTTTCTCTAGGCCCCAGATGACAGTTCTGAAAATGAATAAAAGAAGATAGGAGATAAGGAAGGGAGGTTACTTGGTGTTCACTTAACATGTGAAAACAGCTAGAACTAAAGAATCCATTGAGCGTTTTCTGAAACCAGAACAATGTAGCATTCTAGATGCTATGACATCATTTTTTAAAAATAGCTGCTTTCACCAACAGATAGCAGTTTATAATGAAAACGTTTTTTCATTTCTTTGGGGAAGAGGGAGGGGAAATCTGGGAGAAAGGGTGACTAGTGATGAAGTGAGATAAATGTCCTAATTGTCCCCAGTCTCCACGTAAATAGAAATGTAACTGGCACCAAGCTCAAGGTCACGTGCACATTCTCTCATGAAAATATTAAGCAAAGAGACCGTTCGATTGTTTGCTGTTAGGACTGGTAAGTCATTAACATGGTGAATTTTATTATCAGCCTGCTTCTAACAGATTAGAAGCAGTGAACGAAAAAGAAGACAAAAATCTCCCTGAATGCTTCCATGATGACTTTGATAAAAGGTGGTAAAGATGTGTCTCCAGAGGCATCCTGGGGCCAGGGCTGCGATGCTGAGCATGTGCAGATGGGTGGTACTCACCCAGGGCTGGCCTGAACCTGGTAGGTTGACCGTGGCTCCGCTTCCAGAGTCCCTCTGCACCCCACACAGTCTTCTGTCCCTCGGGATATAAAACTTCATTGCTTTCAGTCACAGAGAAATCTTGTTGCCCATGGTGTGCTGGGAAAGTTGGCTCTTGAGAAAGTTTCAGCAGCATAAATGGAAGATTTTCAAGTTTCCCAAAGGGAAATGAGTTGGGAAGAGTTGTGTACAATGGCCTCTTGGGAGCCAGACTGTGGACAGGCTCCAGGACACGCCACCTGCTGCGCCCACTCCACCCCCAGACACCCCTTCCTGCCAGACGCAGCTCTGAGTCCATGATCAGGGTCTTATTTATAAGACTAGAACTCCCTTCAAAATATAAGTCTCTCTGAAAAAGCTGGGCGTATGTTCTCCTCTTCTTCCTCCCCTTCTTCCTTCTCCTTCTTCCCCTCTTCTTCTTTCCCCTTCTATTCCTCTTTCTTTCTTCTCTTTCAGAAACTTTCCACAACAACCCTCCTGCACATTGTACCAGATCCTAGGATACAAAGACTAACCAGGATTCACCAGTGACAGTAGGAACCTGTGGTTTAGCTGATGGAGAGTGATGGAAGAAAGCTTTAAACCTTTACCTCTTCAGTGATAGAAGGTGGCACAGGGCACAGTTGGACGCAGAGGAGAGTGGTTGATTCTATGCAATACAGGAGTGAATATATAAGGAAAGGCCCGGGAAGATGCTGGCATTGGACTGCAATCATCAGAATTGTCCACGTTTGAATCTGTGTTTAAGATTGAATTCAGGTCAAGTAAAGGCCAAACAGGTTTCCCCGGTGGCGCAAGTGGTAAAGAATCTGTCTGCAATGCAGGAGACACAGGTTTGATCCCTGGTCTGGAGAGATTTCACCAGCCAAGGAGCAACTAAGCCCGTGCACAGCAACTATTGAGCCTGTGCTCTAGAGCCCACGTGCTACAATGACTGAAACCCACACATCAGGACCCTGTGCTCGGCAACAAGAGAAGCCACCATAATGAGAAGCCTGAGCACCACAACTGGAGAGTAGACCCTGCTCACCACAGCTAGAAAAAAGCCCTTGCAGCAACGAAGACCAGCACAGCCAAAAATAAATACATATAAAGAAAGCAGATGTTTAAAAAATAAATAAAATCTGTAAAATGAAAACGCAGGTACTGTGTTTAGTAGAAGAAACTCCTGAATCAGTGGACTTGTGCAGTTCAGACCTGTGTTGTTCAATGCTCTCTGGACTGCTTCAACTAATGTCACAGTATAGGACATAACTGAACATCTTTGGGGAGTTCAGTCAGGGAAAGTGAGTAGCCTAAACCATCACCTGTGCCCTCCAAAAGCCAGAGGCTTGGATATCAGTCGTGTATCGGCAGAGTGGTCACATGTTCTGTGTGCGGCCTGTGTCAGGCAGGCCATGCCAGCTTGGTGAGAGATCATTGGCTATATGTGTAATTGTAAATGCACCATGAAGAAATTTTCTGTAACCAATTCCAGTCACAATTAGATTAGATACTTATTTAGCGCATATTTCAATAAAGTCACAATGTTAACTTCCCATTCAAAGGGACAAAATTGCTTTGTAGCCATCAAATGACACTACATTAAACTGGCAGTGAAGGTGGCCCACTGGCAACTTTTGAGTGTGAAGCCATGGAGTCAGATTCTCTTGAAACAAAGCTTGGAAATTATTAATGCCATTTCATGCAACCTATTACACAAATAGATGTTCTCTGCCTCACCAAAGACAAAATACAGAATATTTGAAATACAGAGCAGGACCTGAGGCTACGGGGCCTTAATATTAACAAGTGTGAGTTAATCTTGTAAAACACGATCTAGCATATTAAAATGATGGTGTTAATTTAAGTACTAAAACCTAGACAGCATATTAAAAAGCAGAGACATCACTTTGCAGACCAAGGTCTGTACAGTCAAAACTATGGTTTTTCCAGTAGGCATGTATGGATGTGAGAGTTTGACCCCAAAGAAGGCTGAGCGCCAAAGACTTGATGCATTTGAATTATGGTGTTGGAGAAGACTCTCGAGAGTCCCTTGGACAACAAGGAGATCAAACCAGTCAATCCTAAAGGAGATTAGTCCTGAATATTCATTGCAAGGACTGATGCTCAAACTGAAGCTCCAATACTTTGGCAACCTGATGCGAAGAGCTGACTCATTAGAAAAGACCCTGATTCTGAGAAAGATGGAAAGCAGGAGGAAAATGGGAACAGAGGATGAGATGGTTGGATGGCATTACCTACTCAATGGGCATGAACTTGGGCAAACTCTGGGAGATGGTGAAGGACAGGGAAGACTGTTGTGTTCCAGTCCATGGGGTTGCAGAGTCAGACATGACTGAGCCACTGAATACATTGGTTTTGTATTTTGGTTTGGACTCAATGTATACATTTGCCTTGGCTATATAATAGTATGAGGCATAAAACATTTATTTCCCTTAGTTTAATATTGCAAATTCCAACTTCTATCTCACCCTTTATATAAAGGTTTTTTTTTTTTTTTTTAATTTGAAGTCAGCCGTTTTTTAAGTCTTTAGTGAATTTGTTACAACTTTGCTTTTGTTTTATGCTTTGGGTTTTTTGGCCTTGAGGCAATGTTGGCTCTTAGCTTCTCAACCAGGAGTTGAACCCACATATCCTTCACTGGAAGGCAAAATCTTAACCAATGGATCACCAGGGAAATCCCATATTTCTGGTTTTTACAGTTTTTCTGATTCCTGAAAACTGAGGTTTTAACACTCAGTTAAGATGACTTGTGGGCATCCAGGTTCACTGCTTTGTGAATGTTTTCTCCTTCCCTAGTGCTTATCTGCTATCCCCAGAGGATTGTTTAGATAAAGCACTTAGAAATGCCTCTAGGCTGCAAGCAGCAGAGAACCCAACTCCCAGGCACCAGGGAGTGTGGGAAGGCAAGTGTTTTTAGTTGAGGGTGATGTTAAAAAAGTGAAAATGAAAGTGATAGTCACTCAGTCCTGTCCAGCTGTTTGTGACCCCATGGACTGTAGCCTGCCAGGCTCCTCTGTCCATGGGATTTTCCAGGCAAGAATATTGGAGTGGGTTGCCATTCCCTTCTCCAGGGGATCTTCCTGACCCAGGGATCAAACCTGAGTTTCCTGCATTGCAGGCAGATTCTTTACTGTTTGAGACACCAGTGAAGCTCCAGGGGAATGTGGACATAGAGGAAAGCCCACATGAGGACATAGTGGGAAGGCAGCTTTCCGGAAGCCAAGGAGAGCCAACCCTGCCAGCACCTTGATCATGAATTTCCAGCCTCCAGAACTGTGAGAACATAGCTGTCTGCTGTTCAGCCCACTGAGTCTATGGTATTTTGTTACAGCAGCCAAAGTAGACTAACCCTGAGCCCTGGGCCCCTGAGTAAGTAGGGGCTGGTTAGACCACTGGGTTGCTGGAGGGCATTGTAAACAGAGGGAAATAATAAATAAATAGAGGAAAGAGCACCTGGTTGAATCCTCATAGCAACAGATAAAAGTTTCATAATCTAATCTACAATAATGATTAGAAGTGCGGGCCCTGGAGTCAAAACGGTGGGACTCAATCTTGGGAAAGTTACTTGACTCGGTTTTCTTTTTTAAAAATATAATTTTATTTATTTATTTATGGCTGTGCTGGGTCTTCGTTGCTGCAAGCAGGCTTTTCTCTAGTCGCAGCGAGCAGGGCGGTTACTCTGTAGTTGCAGTGCTCAGGCTTCTCATCTCAGTGGCTTTTCTCGTGGCAAGGCGGTTACTCTCTGGTTGCAGTGCTTAGGCTTCTCATCTCAGTGGCTTTTCTCGTGGCACACAGGCTCTAGGGCCTGCGGGCTCAGCAGTTGTGGCTTGCTGGCTCCAGAGCTCAGGCTCAGTAGCCGTAGCACACTGGCTTAGCTGTCCCATGGCATGTGGGATCTTCCTGGACCAGGGATTGAACCCGTGTCTCCTGCATTGGCAGGTGGATTCTTTACCACTGAGCCCCCAGAAAGCCCACGTGACTGTTTTCAAATCTATCAAGTGCAGTTAATAGTAGATTCCATGGTAGGGTTGTTGGAGGGAGGGTTCAAGTGCTTCACTGTAAAGTATGTGACTGGCACATAGTGTTGGAATTGCTAAAAATAAAAATGTTAGAAGTTGCTTCTTATCTGAGAATAACTCATAGCCTCAAAGTTTTGTTGGAATGTTACCTACAGTGGCAAGTCTTCGCTGGTTCCACTCCAACCTGCGTAAAATCATTTTTTTCCCCCTTATTGGGAAGTAAGACCATCTGTTTCTCAAATCTGTATTTTCCGTATCGTGTTACTGAGGGTTTGGATTCTGTCCTAACATCTTCTGCTATAGGCCATGGAAACCTATCATTTGAAAAACAGAAGTAAAATTAGGCTTTTGGGGAGTGAGGACTGGCTGTTGTTATTCAGTCGCTCAGTCGTGTCCGACTCTTTATGATCTGATGGACTGCAACATGCCAGGCTTCCCTGACTGTCACTATCTCCCAGAGTTTCCTCGAACTCATGTCCATTGAGTTGGTGATGCCATCCAACCGTCTCATGCATAGAAACCATGATAGTTTGCGGGAGCTGGACAAGAAAAGGGGACTCTAGCTCTGAGCAGGAGTTGGATCCCCTCTTCCTGAGCTCTCATGGTCTAGGAAGTGCCAGGGACCTGGAAAGGAGCCACTCTGGGGATACCACTAACTTTCAAGAGCAGGAGGGCACTTGGAGAAGGTACCGCCCTGTGACACCAGGAGATTCAGAAGCTGATAGATGAACAGAAATCCAACAGGAAGGTGGTGCTGATGGGTGGTGATCCAGGCTGGAGTGCTTTCACGTCTCCAAATCAGGGACTCCAGGGACTGGATAGCACGCTATACATTCACCACACCACTGTACGTATTAAATCACTTCAGAGGTGTCTGACTCTGAGATCCCATGCACTTTAGCCTGCCAGGCCCATCTGACCATGGGATTCTCCAGGCAAGAATACTGGAGTGGGTTGCCATTTCCTTCTCCAGGGCATCTTCCTGACCCAGGGATTGGGATGCCACCCACAGTCATTCTCATTCAGGCATTCAAAGATACATTAGGAAGGAGGATGTTATTCATCAGAATTTTTTTTTACATCTGTCTTTTACATCTATGCTCAGCAAGGTAGTGAATAAATCATGGGCTTTCATTCATTCTTTCAACATCAATTTGTGGAGCAGGATCCCAAGTATTCACTGTCTAAGGGTCAGCAGGTCCATCTCTGTGCATTTCAGTTTACACATGTATCAACAGAGGACAATAACACCTATTACCAGGTTGACATAAAGTTAAAAGAGGGTGAGGACATGAAAACTTGGCACAAACTAATGTCACTTAACATGCTCCCCCACCCCCCAATCAGCACTGTGACAGTTGATTATTTTACTTCTCTGTTGCATTGCTGGGGAGGCAATGGGGGAGCTTCTCAAATGTTGATACCACAACTTGGTTCATTCAGTTACTGTGAAACAGGAAGAGGAAGACTTCCCTGGGTGGGGTCTTTTCCAGGCCTGGCACATTATCAGTTGCTCTGGTCTCTGGAATGAATGTGACATTTTAATAATGCAGGAAAGGTTAGATACATCCTAGAACTTTTTTAGTACTGGCCACGGTATCTTGCTGTACATTGAGAAAAGAAAGTTCCCAGCAAAATAGGATTATGTTGTTTTGACATAAATTATCTTATCAGTTAGGATTAGGTTCACTTGCATAAAGTAGAAAGACTCCTCACCCCCCTCCTCTAATTTAGTCTTCAATAAGATAACATTTCTTTTTCATGTAAAAGAATAGAGTTAGGTATTCTAGGACTTCTGGGACAGCTTCACAAAACCATCAGAGACCCATGCCCCTTCCATCTCTACCTGTAGGGTGGCCTCTTGCTCTACAGTGGCTGCTAATGCTCCAGTCATCACATCCATATTCCAGGCAGCAAGATGGAAGAATAGGGAGAAGATAAGAACATCCTCTCCCTTTTAAAAAGTCCCACATTTCTTCAGTGGGAAATTAGACACACAGCCACACCTCTGTAAGACAATCTGGAAAATGAAGCCTCTAGGGTGGGCAGTATGTACTCAGCTAAAAACTAGAATTCTAACACAAAGGTGGAAAGGGAGGTGTGAGGTTTAAGGGGGGCAAATTGCCATTGCTCTCATCTCTTTCATTCTGGAGAAGACACATAGCTGTTTTTCCCTTCTGTGTTTCTCCCACCCTACACAGAAACTGTCATTAATAACTGAGGGAAACAGAAGTGATGATGCTACTGTGCTTCATCCTGGGCCAAAAGGAAAGAAGAAATGGGATCATTCTTCCACCTACACACTCATGCTCTTCTCACATGTTGTTTCATTTTCTTTCTTTCTTCCACCATCTATATGCACAGAACTCATGTTAAAACTGCTCTTTGGGCATAAGGCTAAGTGAAATAAAGTCAGACAGAGGAAGACAAGTACTGTTTGATATCACTTATATGTGGAATCTAACAAATACAACAAACTAGTGAATAAAACAAACAAGAAGCAGACTCATAGATATGGAGAACAAATTAGTGGTTGTCAGTGGGGAGAGGGTAGGAGGAGGCACAACCTTGGGGCAGGGGCCAAAAAAAAAAGGGTTACTATGGGATTAGATGACATCACGTGTGTGCAACTATTGAGAATTGTAAAGCACTATAAACTTTAAAGAATTTTTCATTCAATTAAAATAAATAAAAAACAAATAAAAATCACCCTCTGAGGGGACCTCCCTGGTGGTCTAGTGCCTAAGACTCTGAGCGCCCAATGCAGATGGTTTGGGTTTGATCCCTGGTCAGGGAACTAGATCTCACATACTATACAGAGTGGCCAAAAAGATCTTTAAAAAAAAAGGGGGGGGGGCGGGGGTGGTGCATAAAGAAAAAATATCAAGATTTTAAATAAAGACAAGATATCCGTGTTAGTGATTTTTTTCTTTGGTTTGGGTCTGGCACTGCTATCCTCTCATTATACCCCTGGGGAAGGGCCACATTGCAGACTGTAACTCAAAAGAGCCCAGCATTTATTCTGGTAAATAGTAGAGAGGGAACTTGAGCCCAGAACCCCAACTCTCTGTGCTTCTTTTCATAAGACTTCAGGCAACAGCTTGGTTTTGTGGAACCAGTGTCTAACTGAGGAGCAGGACACTCTACCTTCTTCAAAGGCAGCTGGGACCCTAAGCCTCTGAACTAACTCCTTTTCAGAAGGGCCAGGCAGCAAGGAGATCAAACCAGTCAATCCCAAAGGAAATCAACCCTGAATATTCATTGGAAGGGGACTGATGCTGAAGCTCCAATACTTTGGCCACCTGATGCAAAGCGCTGACTCATCAGAAAAGACCCTGACGCTGGGAAAGATTGAAGGCAGGAGAAGGGGGTGACAAAGTATGAGATGGGTGGATGGCATCACCAGTTTAATGGAGATGAGTTTGAACAAACTCCCGATGATAGTGAAGGACAGGGAAGCCTGGCGTGCTGCAGTCTATGGGGTCTCAAAGAGTGGGACATGACTGAGAGACTGAACAACTGGAGATAACTCATGGAGTGACCCTGAGAGCACAAGTCACCACTAAGCCTCACATCATCTGGTTGGGGGGATGCGGTCAGGTGGCATGAGCCAAAAAGAGACTTCAGCTTGAATGACAAACATGCTGAGGAAGAATTAGCCTGACCTGGAGTCCTTAAGGTTCAATGGACAGGAGTCCGAGCAAGCTCCGGGAGATGGTGAAGGACAGGGAGGCTTGGCGTGCTTCAGTCCGTGGAGCAGCTGAATTGAGTTCTTAAAGGCGCAGAACCTTTCCTTTAAATCTCTGAGCAGCAGAGCGGTTTGCGCAGGACCAAAGGCTGAAATCAGTTAAAGTAAAAACAAACCAAAGAATCCATTCAGAGAGCTAGGGCTTTGTACGAACTCGGTGGAGGCTTTTCCACGCTGTATTTTTTTTTTTTTTTTTGCAAACGGGCCTCTAGGTTTGCAGGCTGACTGAAGGAGGAGAGGCCGGTGGATGGGCGGCTGGAAAGCGTACGAGATGGTTGCAGAGATCCGTTTTCTCCTGGAGCGCGGACGGGGGTAGATCTGGTCTCGGCTGGAGCAAGGCGCCGGGGTGGCCACGCCTGCATCCCGCCTCAAGGATGCAAGCGCACTGCCACCTACAGAGCTAGGGAGGGAACTCAGCCTCCCGCCCTGCCCTTTCCTATGGCCGGGGTGCCCAGCGTCGGGTGGAGTTCGGATTCCTGCAGAGGACTCCTCGTTCATTACCATAACAAAGGCTTCGTCTTCCCTTGGGCAGTTACAGTGAAAGTGAAAGTGAAGTCGCTCAGTCGTGTCGGACTCTTTGTGACCCCGTGGACTGTAGCCTACCAGGCTCCTCTGTCCATGGGATTCTCCAGGCAAGAATACTGGAGTGGGTTGCCATTTCCTTCTCCAGGGGATCTTCCCGACCCAGGGATCGAACCTGGGCCTCCTGCATTGGAGGCAGACGCTTTAACCTCTGAGCCACCAAGGAACACTTTGGGCAGTTAGTTCAGTTTAGTTCGGTCGCTCAGTCGTGTCCGACTCTTTGCGACCTCATGAATCGCAGCACGCCAGGCCTCCCTGTCCATCACCACCTCCCGGAGTTCACTCAGACTCACGTCCATCGAGTCAGTGATGCCATCCAGCCATCTCA
>NW_011494713.1:6289246-6289938 GCF_000754665.1 Bison bison bison
GCTTTCTTCACAGTCCAACTCTCACATCCATACATGACCACTTGGAAAAACCATAGCCTTGACAAGCTAAAAGCCAGGTCTCACTTTGGCAATCTTACCAAGCTAACCTTATCTCCCATCTCACCAGAGGCACTGCACTTTGCTGTTGTTGTTTTAATTTATTATTATTAATTTATTTTTAAAAATTTTATTGGAGTAGAGTTGATTTACAATGTTGTGTTAGTTTCAGGTGTGCAGCTAAGTGAATCAGTTATATATTTACATGCATATATGCTAAATTGCTTCAGTCGTTTCTGACTCTTTGCAACCCCATGAACTGTAGCCCACCAGGACCCTCTGTCCATGAGATTCTCAAGGCAAGAATATTGGAATGGGTTGACATGCCCTCTACCAGGGGATCTTCCCAACCTGGGATCGAACCCGTGTCTATTACATCTCCTGCACTGGCAAACGGGTTCTTTACCACTAGCACCACCTGGGAAGCCCATACATTTACATATATCCACTCTTTTTTATATTCTTTTCCCACATAGGTCACTATAGGGTATTGGGTAGAGAAGTTTCTGTGCTATACAGTAGGCCCTTATTAATTTTTATTTCATATACAGTACTCTTGCCTGGAAAATCCCATGGACGGAGGAGCCTGGTAGGCTGCGGTCCATGGGGTCACTAAGAGTCGGACACGACTGAGC
>NW_011494713.1:6290040-6292727 GCF_000754665.1 Bison bison bison
ATCCCATGGACGGAGGAGCCTGGTAGGCTGCGGTCCATGGGGTCACTAAGAGTCGGACACGACTGAGCGACTTCACTTTCACTTTTCACTTTCCTGCATTCGAGAAGGAAATGGCAACCCACTCCAGTGTTCTTGCCTGGAGAATCCCAGGGACGGGGGAGCCTGGTGGGCTGCCGTCTATGGGGTCGCACAGAGTCGGACACGACTGAAGCGACTTAGCAGCAGCAGCAGCAGTGTGTATATGACATGCTTCCTAGGTGGCGCAGTGGTAAAGTATCTGCCTGCCACTGCAGGTGACTTATAGGAGACTCCGGTTCGATCCCTGGGTTGGGAAGGTCCCCTGAAGTAGCAAATGGCAACCCACTCTAGTATTCTTGCCTGGAAAATCCCATGGACAGAGGAGCCTGGCAGAGCTGCAGTTCATGGGGTCGAAAAGAGTAGGACATGTCTGAGAGACTGAGCACACAATGTGTGTATGTCAATCCCAATCTTCCTCCTCCCCCCCACCCCGACACCTTGGTAACCATAAGCTTGTTTGTTATATCTGTAACTCTATTTCTGTTTAGTGTATAAGTTCATTTGTATCCTGTTTTTAGATTCCACATATAACTCAGTTCTGGCATCACTTCCTCAGGGCATCCTGGTCTTGCTTTTGTTGCTCTCGTGTCTGATTGTAAGGTTTTTGGTTTGGTCATTTAAAAAATGATTTTTAATTG
This sequence comes from Bison bison bison, assembly GCF_000754665.1. Taxonomy (NCBI): domain Eukaryota; kingdom Metazoa; phylum Chordata; class Mammalia; order Artiodactyla; family Bovidae; genus Bison; species Bison bison. The sequence goes on from NW_011494713.1 coordinate 6,290,757, forward strand.
TGCCAAAATATACATAACATACAATTGACTGTCTGAACCAGTTTCAAGTGCAGGATTCAGTAGTGTTAGTACATTCATGTGGTTGTGCAACCGTCACCTCCATCCAGCTCCAGAATTCTTTTCATCTCAAATCTTTCATTCACAAAGCAGATCTCCACTTCATCTCCCCTCAGCTCTTGGCAACCACCATTCTACATTGTCTTTGTGAGTTTGACAACTGTTGTTCAGTCGCTCAGTCGTGTCTGACTCTTTGCAACCTCATGGACTGCAGCACGACAGACTTCCCTGTCCATCACCAACTCCCAGAGCTTGCTCAAACTCATGTCCATTGAGTCAGTGATGCCATCTAACCATCTCATCCTCTGTCGTCCCCTTCTCCTCCTGCCCTCAATCTTTCCCAGCATCAGGGTCTTTTCCAATGAGTCAGGTCTTTGCATCAGGTAGACAAAGTATTGGAGTTTCAGCTTCACCATCAGTCCTTCCAATGAATATTCAGGGCTGATTTCCTTTAGGATGGACTGGTTGGATCTCCTTGCAGTCCAAGGGACTCTCAAGAGTCTTCTCCAACACCTCAGTTCAAAAGTATCAATTCTTCGATGCTCAGCTTTCTTTATGGTCCAACCTGCTTATTTCACTTAGTACAATGTCCTCAGGATTCATTCATGTTGTTGCATGTGTCAGAATTTCCTTCCGTTTTGAGGTTGGATAACGATATTGCATTGTATAGACAGACCACGTTTTGTTTATGCATTCGTCTGTTGACAGACACCTGGATCGCTTCCACCTTTAGGTGACTGTGAGTAATGCTGCTGTGAACATGGGTGCATGAATATGTTTTTGAGCCCCGCTTTCAGTTCTTCTGACAAAGCACCCAGGGGTGCAATTGCTGGGTCATCCGATAATTTGCTTATTAATATTTTGAGGAACTGCCATACTGTTTTTCACAGTGGCTCTCTGGCGTAATTTTACATTGATTTGTGTAAGTGTTTGGTTGTCTGTCTTCTCATCCTGAGAGCAGGAATCCTGTATATTTTGCCACCTTGCCTCCTGCATCTCAGTATCTAGAACGACAGTGCCTGGGACTGAGTAACCCCTAAGATATCTGATGAATTAATGAATAAGTCAGCCTAATAGGAATGAGACAGCATAGAGAGGCTTGGTCTCTGCACTTAATGCGTTTACAAATTAGGTGGTGAGAGGTGACACACACAAGGCAGGGAGCAAATAAAGGAAGGCCATAATTATGTACTAAACTGTAGTTCTGCTTTTCAGCATAGGAAGACTTGAGGGAAGGAGAGATTTTCATGGTAGGGGACAGTCAAGGGAAGATGGGTAGGTTTGGACTAGAAGGGAGGAAAGCAATTAGAACAAGAAAATTGTATTTTCCCCCTGGCTTTATTGAGGTACAATTGATAAAAATTGTATATATTTAAGGCATATAATTGGATTTTTTTTTTTCCTGCATTGTGCAGCTTGTGGGACTTTAGTTTCCCAACCAGGGATGGAATCCAGGCTCTTGGCAGTGAGGGCATGGAGTCCTAACCACTGGGTTGCTAGGTAATTCCCTGGATGTTTTGAAATACCTATACATTGTAAAATAATTGCCACACTTAAGTTAATTAACATATCCATCACTTCACATAGTTATTTACGTGTGAGTGATGAGAAAACTTCCTGTCTACCCTCTAGTTCATGCAGTATTTTTCTTAATTTTGTTTAATTAACATACGTCCCCCAGGATCCATGTTGTCACAAATGGTAGGATTTCCATCTTTTTAAAGGCAGAACAATATTCTATTGTGTGTATGTGCTGCATGCTCAGTTGTGTCAGACTCTTTGCAACCCTATGGACTGTAGCCAACCAGGCTTCTCTGCCCATGGGATTTCCCAGGCAAGAATACTGGAGTGGGTTGCCATTTCCTTCTCCAGGGGATCTTCCTGACCCAGGATCGGACTTGCATCTCCTGCATT